>NW_018396547.1:0-995 GCF_000003195.3 Sorghum bicolor | reverse complement strand
TGCACTCTAGCATCATGTGTTGATTTCTTATAACTATAAATAATTTGTATCAATGGTGATCATCTCTGAACAATAACATTCTGCACATCTGAACAGGTACTAGAACTAGTCCCTCAGCTAACAAAACAGTGGTAAATACCACCAGCCCTCTCTGAATGAATCAGAACTGACAAGCTTCCTCATTCGGTCAGCAAATCGATGCACAGTTACAATAACGTAGCCTTACATCACGTGTAGGAGGCCAGGTTGCAAACCAAGGGCTGCGAAGTGACATCCATCGAGAGGCATCTTCGAATGAATACACTATATTACACAACACAATTGGTATTGGTAACAGTTACACAATCAGCATTGGCAGTCAAGACAAACTCACCTTGCTGCAGTTCAAGAGGAGCTCCTGACCGTGACCTGGGCCGAACGCATACTACAGTCGAATCATCAAACTGTAGCAAGAAGGGAAACGAGAAGTAGGAGATGTGCAAACGAGGAGCAAGAGAAGGGGATCTGGAGGAGGGGAACCTGGATCTGCCAGTAGTGTTGGCAGGTGACGCGGTGGTGGCCCTGGTGGCGGGTAGGACGACCGCCCTAGGTGTATCGACCGAACCCTAGGTGTACTCTCATTTTTAATAAACTACATTACGTATGTATTCATACTCGTTTATCGGTTTGAGTATGTTCATATATTTATATTAAGATATTCTAGATCTTACCATGCAAAAAATTTTCAAAGGAATTCATATTTTTTAATATATTACTAAAATGTCACTAGTATATATAATAAGTATAATCACATACTCTATGTATGTATGCATACTTAATATATATACTATTTCAAATGGTTTAGTACGATTCTACGTATACTTTATCGGGCCATGTACGCCATAAATCTAGAGATATTCAGATATATGTCTCAGTGGGCCGGAAAGGCCCGACAAGAGGATGCCGAACGTTTCTTCGGCCATGAAGGCCCAACCACGAGCGAACTCGAACCCGAT
>NW_018396546.1:0-14928 GCF_000003195.3 Sorghum bicolor | reverse complement strand
GCACCCACCAAATAAAGCCGACTCTCACACTGAGAAGTTGCGCACATCATGCACCCTTCCATCCTCAAAAAATATGCTAACTCTTACCATGAGAGATGCGCCTTAGGTTCCACAAAATAAGTATGCCAAACTCTCACCCTGAGGTTTGCGCATCCCCATACACAATTTAACTCTTACATCACCATCATGACATCTCTCCATTTTCCTCTTTGAGATCCCTTTGAAACATGTGGGCATCAGTTATCCATGAAAGAAAAAGGGAAAAGCAAAAGGCATGGACGGGAAAATCAAAATCCCCGTCAGAGAAAATAAAATATATATATGATCCTTATTTTTAGGGCCCATATGTTTATATTCTCTCATTCTCATCCTCAAATAAAGAGAGTCATGATACAAGGAGTAACCAAAAATATTTAGATAGGACTACCACCAAAAAATTTCCACACACTTGCACATCTCAATCAAGGTGTATGACTTGCATCTCCTCATGGTCCGGGCGTTGAGTTGGCAACACAAGTGTCGTAAGTACGCCCACCTTTATACCTTCCCAAAGCTCCATTCTCAGCCTTAGTGGTAGGTCTTAAAGGCAAACATAAATGCCTTTGGTGAGGATTTCATACACATGGAGCGATCGAGAGAAACATTCGAGGAACTTATTTATTTTGCAAAAAAATTATAAAACCTCTAGATTGATGGTCTATCAAGGGATGAATGAATGGTGAGTTTGTTACAACCATTCAATCTTGCAACCACCCAAGAACTTGGAAAAGCTATAAGCCCCATGAGAAGTCAAGGTGAAGAGTGGATAGCATGCCAACTTATTTAAATTGCGAATGAATGCTTTGTTATAGGTATTATACTCTTGAATTATATTGGCATAGTATCAACTCCTGATCAACAACCATACTTAATTATTCCCTCGAGACGAGCAAAGGTTAAGCTTGGGGGACTTGTTGGCAATCATTATAGACCAATTATAAACTACCAACTTGATCCAAAAGGAGAAGAAGCAATCATATTATATACACATATGCATTTTATTACTAACAAGTTCCACTTGTACCATAGTGATTATATTTTGCAGGAATCATAGTGCAACAAGTGAAAAATGTGCCATACCACGAAGAAAGCGCAAAGTACCAAAAGACGTATTCAGAAATGTGCAAACCAAGAAAATGGAGAAAGGCCCGAACAATGCAGAACTGGGACTAATCGTAACCACGGGAGAGATCCAGGCCCAAAGCCAAACTGTCCACGCGAAGGCGGTGGCCAGGGGGCCCACCTAGGGTGCGGCCGCACCCTAGTGCAGGCGCACCCCTGGAGACGGCAAACAAGGCCCATCTTTCTCAGGTGGTTGCATGACGCCATGCATAGAACGGTTTTACCTACTACCAAATTTAGATGCGACGAACCGTCCTAGTTCCACTATAAAAAGAGAGGCACTCCCCCCTTTTCAACACACACACCATTTGGAGTCAATTTACCTCACACCTCTCACTTGTATCTTTAGTCTAGATTAGTAGTAGAGTAGGGCAAGAGCTAGCAATTAGAGCTTGTCTCCTGGGAAGAGAGGATCTTCTTGGTATGAATAATATTCAATCTTCTTCCATGAGCAAGTTCTATTTATCTTTATATGATTATGCATATGAACTAGAGTATGGTTGTATTGTTATCATGTTCATAATATATGAACTAGTTCTTAGTTCTTGTGCTATGTTCTTGATATGTTCATCATTGTTCTTCATTGTTCATTGTTGGGCATTCTTAACGTCATTACCAAAAGTAGACTTAGTTTTCTATTTTTGATAACGGCGCCAAAAAATGCCAAACCTATCCCTCATGCCACTTAAGTCAAGTTGTCATCCCCAGCATGACATGAGAGACGCGGTATTGAAATATGCAATTGCTCTTATGAATAAATAATAAATGAGATCTACAAGCGCATAGATTAATACCGATGTAGCATTTTAACCAAGTATTCTAGGTATCGTCATTTATATTTTTACCACTGGGAATGGATTACTAATATCAGTGTTAATTATGGAATGAAATATGGAACTGAGTATCTATCATTGCATGTGTAATAGAGAGCATTCATCTATCTCTTGCATACAAGGATAAATGTCACATAAAATATGTAACACCCTAGGTGTTAAGCATGCACTTAGTCTCCTAAACTCAGCCATAAGCACTCTCATCAAGCATAGCATCACATGAGCATGTCATCCATTCAAAGTGTGATTTTATGTGCTTTATTTTATGTGAATTAAATGTGTTAAAAATATTATGCTTGCTTCTAAAATTGTGAAATACTCAAATTTGGTGGAAATAAGTGTTAGAATAGTTAAGAGTAATTTTGTGATATTTTTGGAGCCATGGAAATTGAGAAATTGATTTTTATACAAAAATCCCCAAAATAGATTTATTTGAAAACCTATAACTAGTTTTGAGTTGGATTTCAAAATCTATTTGGAATTTGTGAATTCAACCTAAACTAAAGTTGTAGGGTTTTTGTTTTGTAACAACTTTTATTTTGGGAGAAAAAGGTGAAAACGAGTTTTAAATAGTCCAAATGAATTTAGAAAGAATTTGAGAAAAGAAATTCAAAAGAAATAGAAAAAGGAAAGGGGGGCGCTAGCAGGCCGTGGCCTCACTTCTGGCCCGCTGGCCGAAGCCAGCCCAGCCCGCCCGCGCTCGCGCCCGCGCTGTGACCACGCACGGACGGCCGCGCCGCGCCGCCGTGGCGAGCCGGCAGAGCTCGGTCGCCGCGTGGCGAGCATGCGGCAGCCTGGACGCGCCCTGGTCGGCCACCAGGAGCACCCGACGGCGTCCGCCATTGCCCCCGCTGCCAGTTGCGCTCCTCCACTCGCGCTCTCGCCCTCCGCTCGCTCGCGCGCAGCAGCCACCGCTCCACCGCACGCCATCGTCGCCGATGACATGGAGCTCCTCTCTCGGCCAGCTCCGGCCTTCTTCTTCCTCTCCGCGACCACCACCAGCTCCGCCTCGTCCTTCCGCATCGCGTGCTCTCGTTCTACCACGCTCGGTGAGTCCCGTGCGCTCGGGAGAGCTCACCAGAGTGAGTCGGGACTCCGGCGACCTCACGGTCCCTGCGGTTCTCCCTCTCTACCCCGCCATTTCTCGTGCTTTTTGATGCGTTAGCTTCGCCTTGGCCTCGCGCACCTATCTCGGCCGTGAGCGCGCGCTCTACCGCCGTGTGGTGGCCGGACCGCGGTGAGCCGTGCCGCCGTTCCGCCATGGCCGGTGGCGAGCTTGCTCCGGTCCGTTTCGGGCCGCGCAAAAGGGTGCGCTGAGTTCGCCTTGAGCCGTAGAATGCGTAGGGCAGTTTGGTTCGCCGAAAGAGGTCGCCGACGGTGAGCTCCGGCTCGCCGAAGTTCTCCCCTCTCTGCGCTCTGGCTAGCGGGTCCGGCTGGCAGGCGGGTCCGCTCGTCAACGACCGCGGGTGCACTGCACCGGGTGCACCTAGCTGGTCCCAAGGTGGATTTGATTTGTTTTTCAGAAAAATGATTTCCAGAAATTGATTTAAATCTTGTAATATCCATATCTTGAGTTCTACAGCTCCAAAATTAGTGAACTAAATTTTGATGTGTTCTAAAATCTCAGATCTACAGTTTAGTTTGGTTGCATGTCATGTTTGGATAATTTTTCTGTGCAATTATATTTAATCCATGATTTTGCTGAAAATTGTAAAATGAATAGTAATTAAAATATAGCTCAGAAAAATATGAAACTTGTTTTATTGGCTCTACATGGATGATTAGGCTCTAGGAAAAATATGTTATACATTATTTACTGAATGAATTTATTTATGATGATTTAAATGCTTGCATGGCAGTGGTTTATGATTTTTAATAAATAATTGGATCATGCAATTAATCTGGAAATTTTCGTGGGTGTTTCTTATGTTAATAGGTTAATTCTAAAAATATGACATCTGCTTTGACACTTATACCACAGTAGAGTATTTATACTTGCTTTTATGAATTGATCTTGTGATTTTTGTAGCTCAAAATAAATGTCCAAATATTATGAGAAAATTTTGGTAGACTCTATGATTGATTAGTAGTCCTCTGTAATTTTTGTGGGATTTATTGATAAACAAAAATGTATGCTATTTTGGTAGGCCTAAAAGTGGTAAAGAAATTATGAATTGTTATACATAGATTAAGTAAAATAAAAAGGGGTTTGGTGTATCTTTGAAGCATCTTGTGAGTTTGCTGGTTACACTTGGGGATAATTTGTAGAAGAGAAGGAAATAGATGCTTGGTGTGGTTGCATGTTCTCGGATGACGTTGACTACCTTGTAAAAATGGCTACTTCAATCATCCATGCATCATGTCATGGTCATTGGTATTCTCTCGCATAAGCATTCCACCCTAGGCATCTCGCACTCCACTCATGAGCACCTATGCATCATACAGGCTCGTGGGAGAACGAGGTGGGACCCGAGGAGCAGGAGGAAGCACAGGAGCAGGAACCTCTGGGAGTGTCAGAGCCCGGAGAAGAGCTGCAGGAGTGCCCGGATCACAGGCCGAGCACGTTTGAGAAAGGCAAGCCTCGGAGCATTCTAAGTCTCCCTATTCTCGCTAACTTAAA
This sequence comes from Sorghum bicolor, assembly GCF_000003195.3. Taxonomy (NCBI): domain Eukaryota; kingdom Viridiplantae; phylum Streptophyta; class Magnoliopsida; order Poales; family Poaceae; genus Sorghum; species Sorghum bicolor. Next base: position 10,314 of record NW_018396546.1, on the reverse strand, counting down.
TGATATATCATGCTTGTTTTACTATATTGCATTTAAGTGATAGGAGTTGCTTGATACCGTTGATGCATAAGTACTCCTTGATATCACCACTTGTTTACCTACCTTGTCCTATATAGATAGGTGCAGAGTCTATGCTTAGCTTGCTTAGTCCGACAGAAGTCGGGTGATTTCCTGTCACCTGCGAGATATAGGTGGATACCTGTTTGATTAGCGGTGATTGCTGTGGGAAAGAATAACCAAGTGTGGAATGGAATTTGAGACCGGACAGGGTCTTATGGCGGGTTGACCGTAGTGCCCCTCCCTGTGTCGATTAAGGACCGATCGTTTGACGGCCCTCTTTTCATGTTGAACGCATTCCCCACACTTAGCTGGAAGGATAAGTCATTCCGACCGCGAAGCCTGAACACTATCCGGGCCGGGAGTCGAGCCGCCATGTGCTGTATTGGTGATGGTTGAGGAGAACGACGAGGGCGCGGCGCGCAACCTTGTTATAACTTGGACACCTCGGTCGCCGGAACGGTCCTCGGGTACTGGCGGTGCCTGCCGAACCCGCGAATTGGTCCTGGATAGTGTAACACGGTGATCTGTAGCTCACTTGATCAGTGAGTGTGGTTTGTGTGGGGAATAACTCGCCAGCTGGTTAGAAATCGATTCGAATCGCCATCGCTCCTAGATAGTGAGTACTTGACATGAGCTTCGTCCTCGTAGTAAGGATTATGGAACACTTGGGTTATGATGGTAAATGATTTGTGAATGCTATGATGAGGTACCATCATATTACTACACTTGCTTGTAATAGTAGATGTGCAAACCTAGCTAATAGGTAATGATGATATCGAACTTGAGCTAATTAAAAGAAGAAAGGTTTTTAGACTATGTTTAGTGGAACAATGCTTTTATGCAAAAGTCTCAGCTACCCCACCATATAGCCTTCATGATTCCTTGAAGAGTCTTTATTTTGGTTTATGACGGGTAAGTTTAGCTGAGTACATTCTCATACTCAGGGTTCTACTCCCATGTTGTTTTGCAGATGGTCAAATGTATTATGGTTATTGCATCCTCTTCTTGTACCCAGCGATGGGCGATGACTAGACCAAGGGCGATGGTCACTCTACCTCCTCTTTTGCTTTTGTGTGAATGACCGAACTATGGCACTGTATCATACTAAGTATGTGTGTGTTATTTTCGAACTATGAAGCTTCCGCTACTTAAGAACTTGGTTTGTAATAACTTTAAGAACTCCGATGAATTTTATGAATGTTGTGAACTGGATGTACTTGTGGATGGTGACCGCTGAACTTATTACGATCTTGGCTGTATGTACGAGTTGTGGTTTGAAATCCTTCGTGATTTCACGGACTACCGGGATTATATGGGCTTAAGCTCGATGGTTTGACTGTGCAAATGGTCGCTATTAACCTTAATCTCTTATAATTTGGGCGGTTCTGTTACAGCTGGCATCAGAGCAAGGTTTAGCGAGTTACTGTTCATAAGTACATTCTAAACAAAACTTAAACTGGTTTAATAAAAGATTTTTCTTAATTAATGATAATCAAGGTGTCAAACTAAGTTTTGAAAAACTATCCAGTGTGCCATGGTCATATCCTCTATGCCCAGTTAAGGACTCTAAGGTGGCTAGTTAAGTACTGACTTGGGGGTTAATGCATCATATTTCTATTTCGTCGCTCATACGGCGTGCAATAGTATGAGTACCATTCATTTGAGTGGTAATGTATGGATCAATTCTTCCTCTACGCCTCGGTAAGTGAGAGCTGTGAGGGCATGATCGAATACACTGCCGATCTAGGGGAGTGTTGTTAGGTGCTGTGTCATGCACACATATTGGTGTGCCTAGGAACAGTACCGCATGTTGGGAGATTCCATCCTGAGAGGCGATGCCGTCACTAGGGCGATGATGTGGATAGTAACACATCATGTGCATGGATGGGGTGTCTATGTATGTGGGGTGTATAGCTTTAAATACTTGTTCTGCATGTTCATACTGTGGTTGGGTTGAAATGAGTTTTCTGCAGGTACACTAACCGCGTTCCCGCCTAGAACGCTAGTTACGTTATGAGAGAACGTTGTGTGCCACCGCATATACCGATTAGTGTTAACTTTTGTTCTAAGTTTGTGAGATCGTAAGTTCATGCATGCATCATGTTCATTTCATGTCATTGCTTACTTCCCTCCCTTAAAGTAAATCTACCCCAATTTTAATAAAATTTATAAAGGTACTCCTCAATCTTACCTAAGGTATCCTCTTTGCAGCAGATGGCATGCACTAGGCTCACCGCTCGCAAGTCCACTGGTGGGCGGGCCCCTTGCCATTAGTTGGCAGCCAGGAGCTCACGTCATAAGAGCAAGTTCCTGGAGGAGTTTGGGATGCCTACCTTGCTGTGGAGGGTGCTCAGTTCGATGGGGTATCCCGAAGGATGGGATCCTCGCTACTATTGGGACAACGAGCAGCTTGGTGACGGGACCCTAGTGGGGATCGAGGCAGTGGTCCCTACCAGTGGAGGTGACCCCACCTGGGGCGGCTGGGTGTACGAGTCCCAAGGTACCACGCCTTTCCACGGTGCCAGCAGAGCAGCTTTTGCAGTTCTGAGGGACCTCATGGAGAGGTTTCCACAGGAGCTGGCCCACGCCTTCGCTGGGGTGTTTCCCCGGGGTGACCCCTACACTTTGGTGTGGGATCAGTCCGAGGTGAACGCTCTAGAGAGGAGTGCGGGTGAGGACCAGCACAGTGACAGCGCAGCTATGAGTGCTATGTACGCCTTGATGAAGACCTATGGGGGCCTGGAGCGTTGTTTGGGGTGCTTGTCCGGGTCTCTTCTCACAGTCTAGGATGAGAAGCGCCAGCTGCAGCGTGAGTTCGACACTGAGGTTGGGAGGCTGCAGGCAGAGTTGGCCCGCGTGACCCGAGAGAGGGATCAGGCGGTCCAGAAGAACTGTGAGTTGAGCCAGGACCTGCTTGCAGTGCGAGAGCAGAGAGACAGGGTGACTACTGCTCATAGGAACTGCGAGCGCATGCTAGTTCATGTGCTTGGTCAGCGGAATGAAGCCTGGAACGAGGAGGACACCCTGAGGGCCTGACAGCTAGAGCTTGAGCAGCAGCTAGCTAATGCTGAGGAGTACAACGAGAACTTGCATGAGGAGATCCACCAGCTGCATAACCGGCTTCACCCTCACCACCTGCCTCGAGCAGCTGAGTTAGAGTCTGAGGATGGGATGGATGAGGATCCAGAGATAGCAGTAGCTGCTAGTGGAGATGAGGACGAGGAGGGCTCCGGCATGGACAGTGACCATAGCGAGTAGATGCTAAGGCTCTAGAGCTAGTCCTTCTTCTTTTGTTGATGTTGTTGCATGGCATGTCTTGTAATCTATGGATCTGAGCTGTGTAAAACTTTATGTGATGATGCTCAAAGTCCAGTGTATGTGTGCTGGCATTTTGGATGTATGCGAACCTTGTTGCTTGAATGTTAAGTAATCTGTTAGTGATGTTGTGTGTGGATGATGAACTGTTGTGCCTCTGTTTATTGTGCGAATTTATTTTCCTCAGTAAATCCAGTACGGCATAATTCTACATATGTCTACCATTGATGGCAACTCCAAACGATTGCTTACCATTGACGCATGCAGATGGTGCAAACGCGTGGCGGGGGTAACAGCAACCCCAGTCTTGGAGCAGGTACTTCCGGAGGTGGGGCTCAATGGAATGAGGAAAGAGCACCATCACCGCCACCACCACCGCCTCCTCCGTACACTGTGGACGTGTTTTTCGTGCAGTTTCTGGGGAGCCAACACAACATGGAGCAGATGCAGCGGAATATGGAAGAAGCCCTGCGCAACATCGCTGACAACACCCGCCGTGGGGATAACTAGGGCGGCCGTGAAGCCAATCAGTACAGCTCTTTCAAGGACTTCATGGATACCAAGCCACCAGTCTTCAAGGAGGCCTTAGAACCGCTCGAGGCAGATGAGTGGATCAACACCATGGAGCAAAAGTTTCGTCTTCTTCGGATGACTGAAGAACTTAAGGCTGAGTATGCAGCACATCAGTTGCAGGGACCTGCTGGGATTTGGTGGTCCCATCACCGTACCACCTACCCAGAAGGGACCCCAATCACCTGGAATCGCTTCACCACCGCTTTCCGAGGAAATTACATTCCTCCGAGTGTGGTTGAAATGAAGGTTGGGAAGTTCATGACGCTGTCTCAGGGAACGAAGTCTGTGAAGGAGTATCTCCACGCTTTCAACAATCTCGCTCGCTATGCCCCCGAGTTTGTGAACACGGAGGCCAAGAAGATTGCTAATTTCCAAAGAGGCTTGAGCCCAAAAATGTGGAAGACCATGGGTACAGGAGCCCGGGCTACCTTCAATGCCTACATCAGTGACTCTCTGACTCAAGAAAACAATTATAACAACTACAGTGCATCCAAGTCTCGTAAGAGGGCTTTTGAAGCCGGGTCATCTCAGTCCAGGGCACCAGTGGCAGGGCGACGACAGTATTGTCCTCCTGCCCCAGGTGCTAGGTTCCGACCGCCGTAGAGAAGGAACACCAGACATCCAACGCAGCAGAAGCCGTACAAGGTGGCAATAGCTCCTGCCAAGCCAAAGGCAATTCAAGCTGCGGCACCTGCCGCCAACAATGCGGCCAAGGGTCCATGCTACAACTACCACAAGATGGGGCACTTTGCTAAGGAATGTCCCTACCCCAAGAGGCAGCAGACGACCTACCCAGCTCGAGTGCACCATACCTCGATAGAGGAGATCTCGGAAGGAGAACCAGTAACAGCTGGTATGTTTCCTGTCAACCAACATCTTGCAGTTGTTTTGTTTGATTCTAGATCATCGCATTCATTCATGAGCCAAGCATTTTCACAAAAGCATGATCAACCAGTTACAAATCTGGGTTATGGCTATCTTATCAGCTCAGCAGGGGCAGATGTGTTGACAAATAGAGTGGTCCGAGGGGCAACCCTGGATATAAGTGACCGGGTGTTTTGAGTAAATCTGGTAGTCATGCCTGGATTAGTTTTGGATGTTATCATGGGTATGAACTGGATGAAGGAGTGGGATGCGGTCATAGATACTGGGAAGAGGGGTTATCTCTCAGAGAACCCAAGGGCAGTGGATCTTTTCAAGTGCCTCTTCCCCGTTGCTTTGACTTTGCTAGCATCTCTTGTGCTACGCACGTGGTTCCGCTACCGCAGATCCCAGTAGTCTGTGAGTTCCCTGATGTTTTCCCTCAAGAGTTACCAAGACTTCCCCCAGATAGGGAAGTAGAGTTTGCAATCGAGTTGATACCAGGTACCGCGCTGATATCTAGAAGGCCGTACCGGATGCCGCCTAATGAACTCGCTGAGTTGAAAAATCAACTAAAGGAGTTGCTGGATAAAGGGTTCATCCAGCCAAGTTCGTCAGAATGGGGTTGTCCAGCGTTGTTTGTGAAAAAGAAGGATCAATCGCTGCGCATGTGTGTGGACTATCGTCCACTCAATGTGGTGACAATAAAAAACAATTATCCATTGCCAAGGATTGATATCTTGTTTGATTAGTTATCCAAGGCGAAAGTATTTTCCAAGATAGATTTGAGGTCCGGGTATCACCAAATCAAGATCCGTCCACAAGATATCCCAAAGACTGCTTTTTCCACCAGATATGGGTTGTACGAGTACCTTGTCATGTCCTTCGGGTTGACAAATGCTCCAACATACTTCATGTATCTGATGAATTCGGACTTTATGCCAGACCTAGACAAGTTTGTTGTGGTGTGCATCGACGACATTCTGGTTTATTCAGAAAATGAGCAAGATCACGTCGAGCATCTAAGGGTCGTGCTAACACGGCTACGAGAACATCAGTTGTATGCAAAGTTCAGCAAGTGCGAGATCTGGCTGAAGAAAGTTCCTTTCCTAGGGCACATTCTGTCTAAAGAGGGGATTGCTGTGGATCTGTCAAAAGTACAGGAAGTCATGGACTAGAAGGCACCAACTTCTATCTCGGAAGTCCAAAGTTTTCTTGGTCTGGCCGGGTATTATCATCGTTTCATACCCGACTTCTCCAAGATTGCTAAGCCGATGACCAGTTTGCTACAAAAGGATCATAAGTTTGTCTGGACGGAGGGGTGTGAGTTAGCCTTTCACACCTTGTGAAAGTTGCTAACCACCGCTCCTGTTTTAGCGCAACCCAATATCGAGAAGCCTTTTGATGTGTTTTGCAACGCATCGAAAAGTGGCTTGGGATGTGTGCTGATGCAAGACGACAGAGTTATAGCTTACGCTTCAAGGCAGTTGAGAAAACACGAAGTCAACTACCCAACTCATGACCTTGAGTTAGCAGCGGTAGTGCACGCTTTGAAGATCTGGAGGCACTATTTGCTGGGAAATAAGTGTCATATCTACACCGATCATAAAAGTCTGAAGTATATCTTCACTCAGTCCGAGCTGAATATGAGGCAATGAAGATGGTTAGAGCTAATCAAGGATTACGATCTGGAAGTTCACTATCATCCAGGCAAAGCTAATGTGGTAGTCGACGCCTTGAGTCGCAAACCGCACTATCAAGTGGTTCAACCTCTGTTTGAAAATGGTTTCAATCTCATGCATCCTGAAGTTTTATGACACATACAGCTCAGTTGTTCGCTTGAAAGTCAAGTCATCGAAAGTCAGAAAATAGACAAGGGTATTTTCCACATCAAAGAGAAGACCAAAGATGACCCAAAAACGCAGTTCCGAGTTGATGAGAAAGGGTTATTGTGGTTTCAACACCGGCTAGTAGTTTCGAAGAATCGAGAATTAAAGAATCGCATCATGGATGAAGCACATCTCTCCAAGCTTTCTATTCATCCTGGCAGTAGTAAGATGTATCAAGACCTAAGGTCTCACTTTTGGTGGACTAAGATGAAGAAAGAGATAGCAGCATATGTGGCCCGTTGTGACACGTGTTGCAGAGTCAAGGCTATACATATGAAACCTACAGGTCTGCTACAACCGTTGTCAGTACCAGCGTGGAAATGGGAAGAGGTCAACATGGACTTTATCACAGGTTTGCCGACAACACGAAAGGGAAATGACTCGATTTGGGTAATCATAGACCGATTGACCAAGTCGGCTCATTTCATCCCAGTCAAGAACACATACAGACCTCACGAGTATGCCGATATATATATGGCTGAGATCGTCAAGTTACATGGCATTCCCAAGACCATCATATCAGATAGAGGACCACAGTTCACCGCTCACTTTTGGGAGCGAATGCATAAGAGTTTGGGGATCAGCCTGATAAGAAGCACGGCGTATCACCCCCAAACCTCGGGTCAAACGGAAAGACTCAATCAAGTACTAGAAGATATGCTGAGGGCTTGTGTGTTATCATCCAAGGGATCATGGGAATCCTTGTTACCCTTGGCTGAATTCGCATACAATAATAGCTATCAAGAGAGTATCAAGATGGCTCCGTTCGAAGCTTTGTATGGTCGAAGATGTAGGACTCCGTTAAACTGGGTCGAACCTGGTGAAAGGAGATACTATGGTATCGACTTCGTGAACGAAGCCGAGAAGAAAGTGCAAATTATACAACAACACATGCGAGCAGCACAATCATGACAAAAGTGTTATGCAGACAAGCGAAGAAGACCACTTGAGTTTAAAATGGGTGACTACGTTTACCTCAAGGTTACGCCAATGAAGAAAGTTCAACGTTTCCGAGTTCGAAGCAAGCTTGCACCCAGATATGTGGGACCATATCAGATACTAGAGAGGAAAGGCCCCGTGGCCTACAAGATTTAGTTACCTAAAGAGTTGAGTTCGATCTTTCCAGTTTTCCATGTGTCCCAGCTACGGAAATGTTTGAAGGTACCCAAGCAAAGGATTGAACCCCGAGGCATCAAGATAAAAGCAGACTTAGAGTATAAGGAGCAACCAGTGGGTATCTTAGATACCAAGGAGCGGGTAACCCGGAACAGAGTCGTCAAAACATACAAGGTGGTGTGGAGTCATCATGATGATAGGGATGCCACCTGGGAAACCGAGGATTACCTGAAAACAGTTTACCCAAAATTTCATAAAAAATGGTTAGTAACCCAAATCTCGGGACGAGATTTCCCTAAGGGGGGAAGGGCTGTAACACCCTAGGTGTTAAGCATGCATTTAGTCTCCTAAACTCATCCATAAGCACTCTCATCAAGCATAGCATCACATGAGCATGTCATCCATTCAAAGTGTGATTTTATGTGCTTTACTTTATGTGAATTAAATGTGTTAAAAATATTATGCTTGCTTCTAAAATTGTGAAATATTCAAATTTGGTGGAAATAAGTGTTAGAATAGTTAAGAGTAATTTTGTGATATTTTTGGAGCCATGGAAATTGAGAAATTGATTTTTATACAAAAATCCCCAAAATAGATTTATTTGAAAACCTATAACTAGTTTTGAGTTGGATTTCAAAATCTATTTGGAATTTGTGAATTCAACCTAAAGCAAAGTTGTAGGGTTTTTGTTTTGGAACAACTTTTATTTTGGGAGAAAAAGGTGAAATTGAGTTTTAAACAGTCCAAACGAATTTAGAAAGAATTTGAGAAAAGAAATTCAAAAAAAAAGAAAAAGGAAAGGGGGGCGCTAGCAGGCCGCGGCCTCACTTCTGGCCCGCTGGCCGAAGCCGGCCCAGCCCGCCCGCGCTCTCCCCTTCCCCGCGCTCGCGCCCGCGCCGTGACCGCGCGCGGACGGCCTCGCCGCGCCGCCGTGGCGAGTCGGCAGAGCTCGGCCGCCGCGTGGCGAGCATGCGGCAACCTGGACGCGCCCTGGTCGGCCACCAGGAGCACCCGACCGCGTCCGCCGTTGCCCCCGCTGCCATATGCGCTCCTCCACTCGCACTCTCGCCCTCCGCTCGCTCGCGCGCAGCAGCCACCGCTCCGCCGCACGCCATCGTCGCTGACGACGTGGAGCTCCTCACCCGGCCACCTCCGGCCTTCTTCTTCCTCTCCGCGACCACCACCAGCTCCGCCTCGTCCTTCCGCATCGCGTGCTCGCGTTCTACCGCGCTCGGTGAGTCCCGCGCGCCCAGGAGAGCTCACCGGAGTGAGTCGGGACTCCGGCGACCTCACGGTCCTCGCGGTTCTCCCTCTCTACGCCGCCATTTCTCGCGCTTTTTGATGCGTTAGCTTCGCCTTGGCCTCGCGCACCTATATACCGGCCGTGTGCGCACGCTCTACCGTCGTGTGGTGGCCGGACCGCGGCGAGCCGTGCCACCGTACCACCATGGCCAGTGGCGAGCTTGCTCCGGTCCGTTTCAAACCGCGCAAAAGGGTGCGCTGAGTTCGCCTTGTATTTTTCTGTGCAATTATATTTAATCCATGATTTTGCTGAAAATTGTAAAATGAATAGTAATTAAAATATAGCTCAGAAAAATATGAAACTTGTTTTATTGGCTCTGCATGGATGATTAGGCTCTAGGAAAAATATGTTATACATTATTTACTGTATGAATTTATTTATGATGATTTAAATGCTTGCATGACAGTGGTTTATGATTTTTAATAAATAATTGGATCATGCAATTAATCTGGAAATTTTCGTGGGTGTTTCTTATGTTAATAGGTTAATTCTAAAAATATGAAATCTGCTTTGACACTTATACCACAGTAGAGTATTTATACTTGCTTTTATGAATTAATCTTGTGATTTTTGTAGCTCAAAATAAATGTCCAAATATTATGAGAAAATTTTGGTAGACTCTATGATTGATTAGTAGTCCTCTGTAATTTTTGTGGGATTTATTGATAAACAGAAATGTATGCTATTTTGGTAGGCCTAAAAATGGATAAAGAAATTATGAATTGTTATACATAGATTAAGTAAAATAAAAAGGGGTTTGGTGTATCTTTGAAGCATCTTGTGAGTTTGCTGGTTACACTTGGGGATAATTTGTAGAAGAGAAGGAAATAGATGCTTGGTGTGGTTGCATGTTCTCGGATGACGTTGACTACCTTGTGAAAATGGCTACTTCAATCATCCATGCATCATATCATGGTCATTGGTATTCTCTCGCATAAGCATTGCACCCCGGGCATCTCGCACTCCACTCATGAGCACCTATGCATCATACAGGCTCGTAGGAGAACGAGGTGGGACCCGAGGAGCAGGAGGAAGCAGAGGAGCAGGAACCTCTGGGAGTGTCAGAGCCCGGAGAAGAGCTGCAGGAGTATCCGGATCACAGGCCGAGCACGTTTGAGAAAGGCAAGCCTCGGAGCATTCTAAGTCTCCCTATTCTCGCTAACTTAAATGATATATTGCCTGGACTAATCGGCACAC
>NW_018396545.1:0-14940 GCF_000003195.3 Sorghum bicolor | reverse complement strand
ACAGCTTCGTTGATTCTTATATAGTCCACCCTCCGTTGATAGGACAGGCAGAACCGGTATTGTGGAGTAAGTCATGCGATGTTCTGATTTACTTTATCAATGTTCCTTATACATGAATGAAGAGTCTTTTATGCTATATATGATCTTGTAGATAACTAGAGTAGATTATGACTTAGTAGTTAGTAGATAACTTAGAATCCATTCTCTAGCTAATCCGACATCACCTACATATATGAGGAGTAGTCTATTTTCTAATCGCTGTGTTATCTACCCATAAACTTATACTTTATTATCATTATCTTTATGGTTTACCCCCTGCTAAAGTAAGTGACTGTGTGACGAGTTTCTCATTAGTAATCATGTTCTTGCAAGTTTATCTATAGTCTATGCCTTGATAGATTTTGCCCATTGATTTAATTCCATTTTCTTGAGATCCCTTGAGCAAAATTATAAATAACGATACCTGGAATACTTATCCTGGTGAAATGCTACAATGAGGTGTTTTATCTGTGCGCTTGCGGATAGAATAGATTATTTTCTAGAGAGCCTTTACATTTATAAATACCTTTGTACACTCTGGCGTCATGCTAGGGATGACAACCTAGTATCTAAGTGGTGTTAGCTAGTGTCAACAAGCATTTCTGGCGCCGTTGCCGGGGAATTATAGGAATCATACGAGTCTCAGGAATAAGTCATAAAAGGGAACAAAAGGAGTAATATTTAGGAACGTTAAGGGAAGCCAGAAAATCAATCAAGGTTATTCATATAAAATATTAGACTAGACTATAGAGAAATAATTGCATAAAACAGCTACTAAGTGAGAAATCATAACAAGGCACCTCTGCTTTGGCAGGTTCACCCTGTTGTTTTTCTATGTTTATATTTTTATACAGGGTATAACAGGATTGACTTTGGGTACATTCAACTCTCCATCATCAGAACCAAAGCAATCAAGAGAAGAAGAAGCTAGTTACCAATTGCTGAAGCTATGGCACAAAAGACCTTGCAAGAATTCTCTGCTCCAAGTCTTGACAACATTCCAACTGGTCCAAGATTTGCAGTAGAAGAAGGAATACCCAAGTTTGAGCTCAAGTCAAGCCTCATCAATTTGGTACAAGCTACACAATTCAGTGGAAAGGCACATGAAGATGCTAGTGCACACTTGCAGAATTTCTTAGAGATTGGAAGCACAATCCACATCAACGGAGTTGACAAAGACGTCATGCTGCTTCGCCTTTTTCCATTCTCACTAGAAGGAAAAGCGAGGAAGTGGTTCTACAGTCATCAAGATAATATCAACAACTGGATGAACTTGTCAGATGCCTTTCTATCAAAGTTTTTCCCTATAGGCAAAACAACTGCCTTAAGAGGAAATATTGTCAGTTTCCAACAGCAGAAGACAGAAGCCATTTCAGAAGCATGGGAGCATTTTCAAGGATACATATCAGATTGTCCTCATCATGGAATGGCCACATGGTTACTTATGCAGACCTTCTACCATGGATTAACCCAGAAGACTCGTGAGTGCCTAGATGCATCTGCTAAAGGATCATTCTTGGAGCTTACAACTGGAAAAGCAGAGATACTTTTGGATAAGATAGCAGAAAACCAAACCTGGTTCCAAGATAAAGCTCAACAATGTCATCAAACTGAAGAAATACCAGAAGAAGTAAATGCATTATCAACTAAGATGGAAAATTTGCTCCATTGGATTGACCAGAGGGCCAAGTTCAAAGAAGATCAAAGGGCCATTGAGACAGCATACAAATATCAACCAACTTCGAGTCAACCCAATAGCAAAGGTATGAATTCAGGTAATACTATCAAGCAACTTTCATTAAAAGAGATAATTGCTCAACAAACAAAAATTAATGATGAAGTTAAACAAAGGCTAGATACAAATGAATCATCTCTAAAAGATATATACAATAAAATGGATTTTCTACTAACTGCCTTTGATGAGCAAAACACTCTTAATAAAAGGGTAGAGCTTAAATTAATAAAGATAGCTGCTGCACTGCCTGTTGCTACTAACCTTGAGCAGGTAAAGAATATAACTACTAGAGGAGGTAAAGCTACCAGAGATCCACCATACCCAAAAGAGAAACAAAGAACATCAGCACCAGTGCAACCAGCAGTGATAGAAGAAGAAAGCCCAGTTGAAGCAGAAGATCTGCTCCAACCACCAAGAACTAGAGAAATGAGGAAAGATTTTTACGACACCAACTATTTGCCATTTCCCAAAAGAAACAGAGGACTGCAGTCGGATGAGCAGTTTGGTAAGTTTGTAGAGGTCATGCAGAAATTATATATCAACATACCTCTGCTCGATGCCATACAGGTACCTACATATGCAAAGTACATCAGAGATATTCTTAACAAGAAGAGACCACTGCCCACCACTGAGGTTATCAATGCTGACAGAAGAATGTAGTGCGGCCATCCTCAATAAACCACCAAAGAAGAAGGAAGATCTAGGATGCCCCACTATTGATTGCTCGATCGGAAACCAACACTTCAACAATGCACTTTGTGATCTCGGAGCAAGTGTCAGTGTGATGCCAGCATCAGTCTACAAAAAGCTTGAGCATGCAACCTTAGAACCAACATCAATGTGTCTACAACTAGCGGATCAATCGGTTCGACACCCGCTGGGCATCGCCGAGAACATTCCAGTCAAGATCAGAGATTTCCTGGTGCCAGTAGACTTCGTAGTACTGGACATGAGTCCTGACTCAAAAGTGTCCATCATCCTTGGAAGGCCATTTCTGAGCACTGCCAATGCCCACATTGATGTCGGAAAAGGAGAAATCAAATTCAACATAAACGGTTAAGAAGAACACTTCACATTCAAACCCAGACCAGAGAGAGACTCTACAAGGAAGGAAGTTCATAAAGAACCACTGGAGACACCATCTCCGGAGGAAGGTAACTAAGAAGATTAAAAGATTTGGAGGTCCAGCTTGGGGGACCTAAAAATCCCAAACCCTCACCGGGAGGTAAATCGGTATTTATCCGCATTATTAATTTTCTCATATTTAAATTCTTGTATAATTAATTCTTGCATTAGTCATAGCATTATTATAATAATCAAAAGCCCCATATAAATAATATTCGTGGTGTGTAACAACCCATATTTATTAATTATTGTGGAGGCACAAAAAATATTTTCCATTGTCATTTTAATTAGGTTTCAATTCTCATAGATTTTTCCTGCATTATATTTAATTATATTGATCTTCTAGAAGCATGACCCACACTCTTTGGGTCCCAAATGTCATACACTTCACCTCACATACATCCCATCACATAATTTCATCCACCAATATGTTTCCACTCGCCTGACATCTTTCCACCGTCCAACCACTACCAACACAACATTATTCTGCGTGAGATCAAAGCAAGGAAGCAAGTGGAGGAAGCACACCCAGGATGGACACCAGGAGTGGGCGCCCGCCCACCTACCTTGGGTGCCCGCCCTGTCCCCTGCTCAGCCTATAAAAGGCCACCTCCAGCTCCCCTTCTCTTCACACAAACACTCCAGAAAACCACACAAGTCTCAGTTTCCCGAGAAGGAGCTCTTGTAGTGAAGAGAAGAAAGTAGAGAGAAAGAGGAGAGTGGAAGAGAAGGTTGGAAGTTCTTTTGAGAGAGTGATTATCACCTAGCAAGTAGTGATCCCGTTGTCTAAGCGGAAGTAAAAGTTGTTTAGGGGGAGGCTCTACCAAAATAGAAACTTGTCTTGAACGATTAACCCTGGACCACTGACACTCCGGACAGCTGACCACTAACATTTTATCTCACATTTTCCACTAGTTGTGTTTTTGCCAACTCTTGTTTGCAGGATGTTTAAGAAGGTGAAGAATGCAGGGAAGGCTCTCAAGAACATTGGTACAAGGAGTTCATCCCGACACTCCTCACAGCCATCAGAGATGAGCGTCGACCCGACACCCACACAAGCTCCATCATCTTCATCAGGTCAGCAAGTTAAGGTCCTTCTCAAGATAGGAGACCTTGGACAAAAGACCCGAAGAGAGAAGGAAGTCTATCAGCAACTGAAGAACAAAGATTTCATTCATACCCCTACTCTCGATCCAACCCTACTACAAGAAACAAGTATGGACATTGAATTCGACTTAATTTTTCAAATGATGGGTTGGACAAATTTTTGGAATATAACTGAGCTGGGTTCTCGTCTTCTCACCCTCGAATTTCTTTGCACCTTACAATACTATGAGGGGGGAATTGCTTTTCGGATGTTCAAACAGGAAATTATGTTATCTTGGAGAGAGCTGAGCGACCATCTTGGTTTCTCTTCAAGATGCATCCTGAACATTGACTCCGATTTACCCAATTTTGAGAGACACCAGTTTTGGAGAGAAATATCTAGAGATAATTTTTACAGTCAAGCCCGAACCAGTGACATGGAACACCCCACTCTTAGGATGTTTCACAAATAGCTTGGGTACAATCTTTTCTATCGTGATGATATTAGGAAAGTAAGAGTAGGAGATTTACAACTTTTATATGCTGCTATTAGTAAAGTACCCACTTCACCTGTTACACTATTAGTTTCACATTGGCTTAGTATACCTAGTCTTCAGGGACCAGTAGGATGTACTTCACTTATCACTCGTCTAGCCACTAATCTTCACTTACTAGAAAATTCATCGTTGGACTTCATAGAAGAATTAAGAATTTATCATGGCTATGACACATTTAGACAAGCTCGGATGTTAAAGAAAGAGGGGAATATAATGTATATGCTGTATGATGATAAATGCAAGATTTGGTTACCTAACCCAAACCTTGGCCTCTACACTATGCAAAACTTTTTGATTGAGATTGCAGCAACACCAGTGAACCAGAGAACTCCACAGCGAGTGACATCTGAAAGGATAACCACTCACCGAGAACGCACTTGGTATGGAGCTGATCCCGGACCAGGAGAAGCAGCGCACCTGCATTATTGCGATTACAATCCATGAGTCCTTCGAGACCCATGGGCTCGTCATGCGCAACCACAAGAGCCAACAGAGGAGACATGGCCGGAGAGCCAAGATCACCAGTGGACAAACCCGCCTTTTCATACGGGCAGGTACTCCACTGATCCATATGGAGCTTCAGGATCCAGACCTCCACCCCAATTTGATGCAGGACGATACTCCGACGGCTCCTACGCTTTCACGAATGACTACTACCAAGAGGCCGGTGCTTTCTTCACTCGTACCGACAACACCCTCCTCGACATCCAGAACACGCAAGCAGAACATGGAAGACTCCTGGAATAGCAACAAAAATGGAACCAGGACCATACCGCTACAGTAGAAGAGCTAAGACAAGATACAACAACAATGAACGACAACATCACAACCATGATGCGGTTCTGGAACATCGGGTAAGACCGACGTCAACATCCAGCTTGTGGGAGTTCCTCCCAATTTATCAAGTAAGTTTCTATTTGCTCTTCTTATTTATTCTATTATGTCTTAGTATTTAATTTATCATAAAAGAAAAAAATTAGAAAACCCAATAAATATTTTCTTGCTTTAACTTACTGCACTTTATAAACATGAAAACAAAATAAAAAGAGTGTGTAGATAAGTGTTCTTTATTTTTCTGCTAAGTTTAATCTCTAGAAAAAAAATAAAAAGACCAAAAATATGCATGATGGAAATGATGAACAGTTGCTCTGTTTGCTTACTTACAAGTACCTAGCTTTTATATTAGAATTCTTCCAGGAATTACTAAAACTAAAATTACTATCTTTGGGAAGCACAAAACTAAAGTCTAGGTAAGAGAAAGGCATGATATAAAGTTGAGCTACTGTTTATCTTGTTCCTACTACACTAAGTTCTGGAGATTTATTTTGAAAACTTACAAATCACATGATGAGTTCCTAGCATAACAAAACTACCTACCACAGCCATACTTGCTATAACATCTTTTACTATATTTACATTGAGTTTGATCGAGCTGTGTAGACCCTTAGGAGCTTTTCATGTGGTTAAATAAAGATATTCACTTGCACACATCTACCACAACATTCATTATCAATCATTAAAATTGCTAAAAAATATTATCACTCACTGTCCCAAGTATTGTTATTCTCTCTCTCTAAAAAGATTCAATGCAGAAGAGGCATGGGTTATGCAAAAATATACGAGGAAATAAAAAGGGGCAAGTGCCCGGAACCTCGATAAAGAAAGAGAAAGAGTGAGATGAGAGGTAAAAATAGACAAGTGTCCGAAGTAGAATTAGGGGTACAAAGATGCCCACTTGAGCGGAAAAAATGGACAAGTGTCCGACAGTAGAATTAGGGGTATCTACTACCCACCTGAAAAAAAGAAGAGAAAAAGATAGCCCATGTTCTCCCAAAGCAAAGATCAAAGAAGAGGAGAGATAGCAATATGAGGAGCAATGAGAAGTAAATTTTATTATCACTTATGCATTTTCACCATCACTATCATTTACTCCATCACACATGCACGTCTTGATTTAATTATATGTTGAGTTCCTTTGGATCCATGGCTCGATTAGACAACATATGTATGAGCTGTTTTCCACTCCTATGAGCTCCACTTAAATATTCCATTAGCTATAGGTAAGTGACATCATGGTAACGATCCACAAATACCGCATATAGAGAGACTTGAGAGAATCATTGCTGGGAACTCTGAGTTTTATTTTTGAAAACTTATGAAAAACTCTGGAACAAAGGTGAAGTATAAACAGGAGGGATAGTGCTTGACTTAACTATTTTGTCTTTCGATTACTTAAGATTTAAGTGCAGGTACTAAACTCCAAAACACTTCACTTTAATCTGGAAGAATTTTTATAAAAGCATGTGTACCTGTCAGGAAAGAAAACATCGAAGCAACTCCTGATCCGTCTAAGTTTAGCTATTTGCTCAGGGACGAGCAAAGGGTAAGCTTGGGGGAGTTTGTTGACGGTCCTTAAGTACTAAAATTAATAATCAAATAAACATGAAAAAGGATCAATATGAAACAAACATCTAGAATTAGGGTTTTATCTGACAGAATTCCACGAGTTTTGGTGTTTATCTATTTCTGCAGGGGTTTATCAGAAAATATGGAGAGAAGGTCCACATGTCATGTTTACAACGAGATAATTACGTGTCGTGCAATTTTCCTCAGTCTAGAAGGGTCCAGAAGCCACGGGAACGAACGGTACGCGATTCGGGCTCGGGGGCTGGGCGCCCGCCCAGGGTTGGAAGCCAAATAGGATTCTGCTTCGGGGCAAGACTCCACCGACCTAAAGGATCAATCTAAACCATACAATCTATGTCGGTTTCATCCAATGGCTCACGTTCACTTGAGGGGACTATAAAACCAGACCCCCTGGCTCTGGAGGAGGAGAGGAGAAATCATTATTCAGAGGTAGCCATCAAAGTTAGGGTTTAGATCTTCTCTCCCACAGAGAATTAGAATTAGCTACTCCCTAATCCTTCAAGTTTAGAGGTTGATTAGATAGCAATTAGAGAAGTAGAGCACTACGCTCTGGATTCTGATCTTCGGTAATAAAGATTGGTATTATTCATATCTTTCTCTAATTCTATTGTTCTAATTGCATTATGTCTCTAATTATTATGTTCTTAGTTTGTTCTAGTTCTATATTTGATATAGTTCTAATTGATAATGAGTTTATGTATAAGTTTGCAAAGCGCTTAGCTCTTGACGCGAGGGAGTTAGGTGATAGATCACATGTGAGCGTGGTGCTTAGATGTTATTTATCTGCAAATGTATCCTATTGGCCGAGTCGTGTGGTAGTTCGCGATAGTGACAGCTTCGTTGATTCTTATATAGTCCACCCTCCGTTGATAGGACAGGCAGAACCGGTATTGTGGAGTAAGTCATGCGATGTTCTGATTTACTTTATCAATGTTCCTTATACATGAATGAAGAGTCTTTTATGCTATATATGATCTTGTAGATAACTAGAGTAGATTATGACTTAGTAGTTAGTAGATAACTTAGAATCCATTCTCTAGCTAATCCGACATCACCTACATATATGAGGAGTAGTCTATTTTCTAATCGCTGTGTTATCTACCCATGAACTTATACTTTATTATCATTATCTTTATGGTTTACCTTCTGCTAAAGTAAGTGACTGTGTGACGAGTTTCTCATTAGTAATCATGTTCTTGCAAGTTTATCTCTAGTCTATGCCTTGATAGATTTTGCCCATTGATTTAATTCCATTTTCTTGAGATCCCTTGAGCAAAATTATAAATAACGATATCTGGAATACTTATCTTGGTGAAATGCTACAATGAGGTGTTTTATCTGTGCGCTTGCGGATAGAATAGATTATTTTCTAGAGAGCCTTTACACTTATAAATGCCTTTGTACACTCTGGCGCCATGCTAGGGATGACAACCTAGTATCTAAGTGGTGTTAGCTAGTGTCAACACCACCATCCACCTCACATGTGCCACAAGATGAAGACAAAGATGTGAGAGATGCTCATGAAGACACTCAAGTCACTCATGAGCAAGCAGTGGCACAAGCACAAGATGTTGATGCTTCCCAAGCAATCCCTCAAGTGGCGCCAAGAAGATCATCACACCTCCTCCAAGATCACTCTCAAGATCTCATCATTGGGAGTCCATCACGTGGTGTAACTACACGCTCTAGACATGCCTTATTTATTGAACATCACACTCTTGTGTCTCTTGAAGATGAACCAAAGACTATAGAGGAAGCTCTTCGTGATGCAGATTGGATCATTGCCATGCAAGAGGAGTTAAACAACTTCTCTCGCAACCAAGTGTGGACACTTGAAGAGCGACCCAAATATGCAAGAGTGATTGGAACAAAGTGGGTCTTCCGGAACAAGATGGATGATCAAGGCAAAGTGGTGCGCAACAAGGCAAGGCTGGTGGCAAAAGGCTTTTCACAAGTGGAAGGTCTTGACTTCGGTGAAACCTTTGCACCGGTGGCAAGACTTGAAGCTATCCGTATCCTACTTGCATATGCATCTAGCCATGATATCAAGTTATTTCAAATGGATGTGAAAAGTGCTTTTTTGAATGGTTACATTAATGAGCTTGTCTATGTTGAGTAACCCCCCGGTTTTGAAGACCCTAGGTACCCCAAGCGTGTCTACCGGTTGTCCAAGGCTCTCTATGGTCTCAAGCAAGCTCCTAAAGCTTGGTCTGAGAGGCTTAGGGACTTCCTCATTGAGAAGGGCTTCAAGATTGGGAAAGTTGACACAACACTATTCACCAAGAAAATGAATGGGGAAATCTTCATTTGCCAAGTTTATGTTGATGACATTATTTTTGGCTCAATTAATGAAGATTTTTGTAAGAATTTGGTGATTTGATGTCCAAGGAGTTTGAGATGTCCATGATTGGCGAGCTATCCTTCTTCCTAGGATTTTAAGTCAAGCAAATGAAGGAAGGGGTCTTCATCTCTCAAGAGAAGTACACACAAGATCTTCTCAAGAGGTTCAAGATGATGGATTGCAAGACAATCAAGACTCCCATGGCATCAAATGGGCATCTCGACTTAGATAAGGGAGGTAACCCAATTGACAAAACTCTCTATCATTCCATGATAGGAAGTTTATTCTACCTCACTGCATCTAGGCCCGATATCATGTTTACTGTGTGTATGTGTGCTAGATATCAAGCTATGCCTATGGAATCTCACTTGATTGCCGTCAAGAGAATTATTAGGTACCTAAAATACACACCTTGCCTAGGCTTGTGGTATCCCAAAGGTGCAAGATTCCAACTTGTAGGATATTCTGATTTGGATTATGCCAGGTGCTGCATTGATAGAAAGAGCACATCCGGAGGGTGCTACTTCCTAGGTAGATCACTTGTCTCTTGGATGTCAAAGAAACAAAATAGTGTTGCCTTGTCAACGGCCGAGGCGGAATACATTGCTGCCGGTGCTTGTTGTGCACAAATACTTTACATGAAACAAACTTTGCTAGACTATGGAGTAGTACTAGACAAAGTACCTTTGTTATGTGACAATGAAAGTGTCGTAAAACTTGCAAACAACCCGATTCAACACACCCGCGCAAAGCACATTGACATCTGTCATCACTTCCTTAGGGATCATGTTGCTAAAGGTGATATATCCCTAGAGAATGTGGGGATGGAAAATCAATTGGCGGATATCTTCACAAAACGCCTAGATGAAGCTAGGTTTTGTATGTTGAGAAATGAACTAAATGTGCTTGATCTTTCTAACTTCACTAAAAAATGAAGTTGTGTGTTGGCCTTGTAAATAGCTTTTGTTTTGCATATCATGCATACCAAAAATAAAAATACAAAAAGATTGTGAGTAGGGCTTGTCTAACATAGTTAAGATAACCCCCATGTGTGTGTGAAAAAGCTTAACCTTGGATCAAACTTGACAAGCATTAGTTTACTTTCAAGTATTGCATTGCACTTCATTTCATATGCATGCTTGTTGGTTTATTGTTTCTTTTTTGTTATGTTTTGAGCATCCACTATGTTTGTCCATAGATAGGGGGAGCATTCAAAGCTCATCATGATTTAAACCCCTAGCTTTATGGCCACACGATGCTCCTTGGTGCTTTCACTTGACTATTTTCATAAAAACTACTATGCGTAAGGCTAAATACTTGGGAAAATTTGAGGGGTTTGAGAGATGTCACTCATACCAATTCCAATTTGTGTTTATTTGAGTCTTCTTGAAGTTGGAACTTGGTTGGGTGAAAGTTGGGCAAAGATCTCTGTTGAAAATCTGGTTAAAACTGCACCGGACGATGCACCGGACGCACCCCTAGTGCGTCCGGTGTGGTGGGTCTGCAGGTCTGCACTCACCGGACCCGCACACAGTGTCCTGAGCGCATCCGTGAGGTGCATCCAGTGGTTCACCAAGGTGTGCCCTGAAGCACCGGACGCTAGTCCAGCGTCCGGTGGCCATTGTCCGGTGACCGTGCGTTTTGAAAACCTCTTTGTGTTTTAGTCCGGTGGGCACTGGACGCATCCGGTGGCCCTTTAAGTGCGTTCGGTGCCCCCACAGCGGGCGCATATAACCCGAGCCCCCTCAGTCTGCTGGCCAGTTTTTCATTTCTTCCTCCCGTGCTCGCCAAGCAGGAGCCCCAAACCCCAACTGGCGATTTCTCAAGGGCAGCCGCGGATTCAAGTTTCCTCCAGTGATCTTCGTCCTCCTCTCGCCAGATCTCATCCCTACGACTCTCTCCTTCCTTCTCCGCGCACAGGGATCTCTTTCTCGTGTGGTTTCTAGGTTTTGGGGTGAGTTCCTTAACCCTGCACACAAGGTGTTCGGTTCTTCGTGTGAATGGATTTGATTGTTGTTTTTGACGACGATTTCATTCGTTCTACCATTATAGCACCTTGTGGAGTTGGTTGTGTTCTCCGGCGGAGTCCGATCTCGATCTTTCATCCGGAACGCGCCTCGTTGACCAATCGTAAGCTGTTCGCGTCCGTTCTTATCTATCTCTTGCGATCTATAGGGCTTCATCATGTATAGTTATTATGTGCGCTTATGTATACCCTTCCTACTCTATCTCTTGCAACACGTGGTCTCTTTTTGGCAGCTGTCAGTGGTAGTTGAACTCAGGGCCAAGCCCGTGAGTACGAATTGAGGCCAAGCCTCTCGAGTGTCAAATTGTCAGTTGTTAGCAGTTTCTCAGGCTCAGGTTCTTGAAATGGCACGTTGCAAGAACGTCAGTGGTCTGACAGCCGGCAAGGGTGGCACTCCAGGTGGCGATGGGGGAGATGACAGGCCCCGTCGTCTGACAACTGCAGAGAAGGGCAAATGAAAGAAGGTGATGACCAAGAAGAGGAAGGCCAGTGACAGAGATGTAGAGGTAGCAGAGGCAGTGGCAGCAACTGCAGAGGCAGCCGAGAGGGGAGGTCACTCTGAGGATCGGGTCAGACCTCACGACAGCTCAGAGGCGTGCAGTGCTTCAGGTTGAGCAGCAACACGGGACTCCACCTGGCACCATCATGCTAGGGGGTCGACATGTCCGAATCAACGTCACTGAGCCAGGACAGGAGGAGACAGAGGCAGAGCCAGCTGAGACAGAGGCTGAGACAGAGGCAGAGGCCTAGGTAGAGGTCAGGACAGAGGTTCAGCAGGAGGAGCAGCCCCTTCGGAGGTGGAGTCATGCTCGTACTCAAGCAGCATCTAGGACTGGTACACAGGGCCATTCCACCTTGTCTGCTCGCTCCACCCCAGCACGTGGCACTCCAGCTCCACGTCTAGCTCCTGCTAGGATTCAGAAGGACTACACCCGAGCTCCCACTCGTGAGATTCAGGAGTCAAGGTTCTCAGCTTTTCCCACCTGGTTTCCAGTATCCCGAGATCAGAGGGCACATGCCAGGTTTTACATAGTGGTTCAGGAGGACATGTATATGGTATATGTGCACTCTCAGGCTCAGTTCAGGGAGCATCGAGTGCTTGACCTTTAGATTCTAGGGAACGTGGTAGGTGCACACATCAGGCAGTATTTTACTTACCTACCAAGTCTCCTAGGTCTGCTTGCTCTGCTAGGTACCTATGTTGAGGAGTGGGTACGTGAGTTCTTCGCCTCAGTGTGGGTTGCTCCAGATCATAGTTATATCCACTACGCACTGGCAGACACAGACTACAGGGTGATAGCTCAGAGGGCTAAAGAGTCTTTGGGGCTGATAGCATATGCCACCAGGATCCATGAGCTGTGCTATGGTAACTTTGAGCCCCCTCGACAACCACACGGTGGTGCACTCCCCCCGTTGACTTTGTTGCACCATGTTTTCATCAGCCTTTTGGTGAGGGCTCCAACAGGACAGTGGGCGATCTTAGACACCCAGCTCGGATCCTCGACTTTGTGATGAGGAAGACACTTCTTCCCAGGCCAGGCTATAGAGATGATTTCACTAGGATTCAGCAGTGGTTGATAGCCCACCTGATTGCTCAGAGGCCTTTTAACTTATGGGATTTGATAGTGTTAGGGATTGAGGACACCATAGATGAGGGCTTCAGGGGTCGACGTCAACTACCTTATGCACATTGGATCACCATGCTCATTCTTTGTGCTTGGGCAGACCCTCTTCCGGCTCATATCCAGAGGGAGTTGACAGATACCGACACAGTGTTTCCACACTACGACCCTCGCTAGATGTTGAGAGCACATCATGATCTCTGAGCTCCACCACCTCCTCCAGCACCACGTGGCCAGGCGCCACCACCTTCTCCTAGGGTTACCCGCAGTTCACGGGGAGTCGTAGAGACAGAGGAGGAGCAGGACATAGCCATAGGGGCAGTCGCAGAGGCTGAGGCCGAGGAGGAGATTGAGTTTGCTTTAGACAGTTCAGATGATGATTATCATCTGCCTATCCCAGATCTTCCTTCGAGGTAGCATGACCACGAGGCAGGAGGTTCTTCCGGTGCCACAGACCCACCTCTGCTTGCTATACTTGAGGGGATGAGGGCAGATTAGTGGAGGGTAGCTGAGGAGCAGGCTAGGAGCGACAGAGACCAGGCTGCCATCAATGCAGCCATGCAAGCTAGGTAGGATGAGCCTCAGAGACAACTTCTCACCTTCCAGGAGCAGCGGTTGGCTTTCCAAGCCCAGTAGACTGCTATGATGGCTGCTTTCATGGCCGCAACAGGGATCCAGCTTCCACAGGTGCAGCTTAAAGGCACTTATTCTGTCAGGCCACCGACTCGAGTGTTACAGCCCAATGGGCTTCAGAGTCAATCCCAGCCCCCGCTTCAGCTACCTGCTCAGAGTCAGCCGTTCTCGACTCCACAGCACTAGGTTTCCCAGGGTGTGATCTCTTCTGGATTTGAGCAGGTGCCCCAGTTTACTCCTCTGCGCTCAGGGTTTACACTACAATCAGCTAGTGCTTCTCAGCTTGTGTTGGACTCTTTAGCTGGACAGGATATCTCGTTCTCTTATAGTGCTCTGACCAGGCAGCCGACCCCACCTCCACTGCAGGCTCATGCAGCTTTCACTTTGCCGGTCACCACTACCGAGCGCTTGTACTCGTCCGTAGCATCGTCTGAGAAGCTAGCACCATCGTCTATAGTACCTAAGACATCAGCGATAGCTACGGAGTTAGTGCCAACCTCCTGAGGAGGACTTAAGCCTCCAACACAGACTGCGACAGCCACAGAGCCCATAGAGCAAACCCGGATAGCTTCTCCAGCTCCTCTGAGTCGATAGCAGATGGCACAGATGATGCAGCTCAGTTCGAGGCCATGCCATGCGACTCCTCTGCTCCACCTCCACCTTCTTTGTCTTAGGTTTTTAGCGCTTGATGTCAAAGGGGGAGAGAGCTTAGAGTATGATAGAGTTAGGGGGAGCTAGAGAGTGGGTGTCAATTATTTTGTGTGCTACTTTATTTTGTGTGCTACTTCATGCATCATGTTTACCTTTCATGCATTTATGTGAGATACTTTAGTTTGTGAGTGTAACACCTCCGTGTTAAGCCTGCATAATGCATATACTTAATTAACCCAAACCTTCATTAAGCATGGCATAAGCATCATCAAGCATTAACCCTAAATGCATCATCATTTTTGTGAGTTGCATTTTTGTTTCAATTTAATTAAATTGCTTGAGTATTGCTTTGTTAACTAATTGTCCTTCAAACAATTAATCAAGTTGGATCTATGTGCTTAGTCTTCAAATGAATTAACAAAGTTCTTTGCAAAAGATTTGAGGCATTTTGGAGCAAAAGAACTTACTTTGAAAATAAATTCCTTTTTGCCCTAGGTTCAAAATAAATTTATATTTCATAAATTATTTAGAATTTTGAGTTGAGCCCTAAATGAAAGTTGTTCAGTTTAAAATTCTCTACAACTTTTATTTTGGGCACTTTTTGTGAAAAAGCTTCTAAGTTTGCCAAATAGTGCTTATGAGTTGGATTCAAAAATTTTCAAAAAAAAAGAGAAAAGCCAGCGCGAGCCGGCAGGCCG
>NW_018396544.1:0-14972 GCF_000003195.3 Sorghum bicolor | reverse complement strand
CGTCGGTCAGCTCACCACTACTTAACCATGCAGCACACATAGTCGCATAGCACCAGCAGGCCCTTGGCATATCTAAATGCATGTAATAATTGTGTGGTTCCTATATAATGCCTCATATGTTAATCTCTCTGAACTTTCAACCAACACTCACTCCAGGTAGGACAATTGCTTTCGAGTTTTGACGCATGAGGGGAAGGATATTTTGGCGTGAGTTTGCAATATAAATTTGCTAATGTGAATTGCTTTATCAATCAATTGATGTATTAATTGATTAATTAATATATTTCTATTTTCTTATCGTTCTCTCTCTTGCTTAATAAATAAACATAGAGTAACCTAACAAAGTAGTTTTTTTTAAAAAAATAAGTGAACTAGCTTATCGTTCTCTCTCTTTCTTGCTCAATAAATAAAATAACCTGTGAATTGGCTCTTTTAGGCCTTGTTCAGTTTGCGAAATTTAGCACTTTTGTTTATATGCGACAAATATTATCCAATTACAGAGTAACTAGGCTCAAAAGATTTGTCTCATAAATTACAGACAAAATGTGCAATTAGTTTTTATTTTCGTCTATATTTAATACTTCATGCATGTGTATAAAGATTCGATGTGATGGAGAATCTTGAAAATTTTTAGAAACTAAACAAGGCCTTAATACTGTTTGAGCTGCTCTTACACAAAAAAAAACCCAGCCTAGGCCAAAAATTAAGGCCTGGTTCAGTTGGCGAAATTTTTTAGATTTCGCTACTGTAGCACTTTCGTTTGTTTGTGGCAAATATTATCCAATTATAGACTAACTAGGGTCAAAAGATTCATCTCGCGATTTACAGGCAAACTATGTAATTAGTTTTTGTTTTTATTTATATTTAATGCTTCATGCATGTGCCGTAAGATTTGATGTGATTGGGAATCTTGAAAAAAACTAAACAAGGCAAATTAGGCCTGAAAATGGGCTCCGTAAAGTTGGAAATTAGGCCCCAAATAGGATAAGCCCATGCTTAGAAATAGCTTGGGCCCAGCAAAAACATGGGCGTACTGGTCAAATAGTGGGTGAAATATTATCTTGAGGACCACAGTAAGAAATCTAGAGAGAATGTTTGCGCCCATCAAGATATGTCTCTCGATCTTTTTATCCTGGTCTCTTCCCTCTTAACACTTTTTCTCTAGTCCCATCCAATTCTTTTTGTGTGTGTGGAAGAATAGACAAACCAATTATGTTTGTCCAGTAGACATTTTATTTCTTAATTTGAAGAATTAAATCTAATTTCTGCCTTAGAAACCCCAAAATTTAGTTTTATTATTAAAAATTGACAAATAATCGAGGAACCATGCATAATTTTATTTATATATTTCTTATGAATTTTTTTTTTAATTAGTTGTAGCCGACCAGAAAAATGATCTCACAGTCATTTTGATGCATCGTCAAAAATGTTTTTTTAGCATGCTTCCTAATTTCACGCTTGCGCCCTGCCAAAGTGGAGGAAGAAGACGACTGCGTGCATGCAAGAGAAGCTGACCGGCGTTGGAGATGAGAAGTTTGTCATTGCTTGGGGTAGACGGCAGCTGGCGCGGACACCAGAAGGGAACAACAATGAGGAAGATGAATAGTGCACGTGTGACCCTAACCGGACGATGATGATCTGACGGCTTTGCATTGTCACTCGAGAGAAACCTATTTTTTTTAATGTGCCTCTATTATTGCGATCCCCTTTTTTAAGAGAATTTGGATCCAAAATGTATCTGTTGATGCAAAAGCGGATCTGCAAACACAAAGGGCTAATACCCGATTCAAATGATAAGGCGTGCCAGCCGATTTGACCTTACTATCGGCAAAGGTGGTAACTTGAATACTTTGGTTCCGACAACAGCGATGCGCCCGGATGCCACGGCCAAGAGGTATTCACGCAGAACTTGAGAACACACCGAGCTTAAGTCGACGAATTCCTAAGAACTCGTAATGAAAGGAAAAAGGTATGACGACGTCGTCGAAAATAGATGCTAGAATATGAGTAAAAGCTGGTGTTTGATTGATTGATTGATTCGTTTTTTACAAAGCCCTAGGGTCTACATTTATACCCTGCTCAAAGAGCTACAACCAGACACGACTAGAACTCGAATTCCAAATTAAACAGAATCCGTATGCAAAACGATCTAAATAACTAAGGAAAACGCAAAACTATCCTCACGTGACAAACTAGAACACCCCCACAAGCCGATCGGCAACTTCCAGGCTCCCCCTCCGTATCATCGGCAGACTTTCTTGTCATAACCATCGGCACAAACGCATCACCACTTATGGACTTGGTCACGTTCAACCATCCTTCCATCGGCAATCATCCTCATCGGCAACTCTGTAGATCAAGCACTGCCGTCTTATCTTGCCAACCTACATTTTACCAATCATGGACACGTGCCCAAAAACGGTGTCAACACATGCCCCCAATTTCGGAGTATGAAATGATTAATGCTCCGAAATTCTCTGCAGTAATGATGCCTTTCCGCAATTAACGCTCCCAATCTGGTAACTAACAGCCTTAATTTGAACAACTCTGATCCTATTCCTCTGCAGATTCCTCGAAATCCTCAACCTCCCAAACGGACATTTCCACTTTAGTCGCGCATCGGCAATATTACCGTTACAGGGACTTGCCGATGGACTGACCAGGACGTCCATATCTTATCCTCCCAAACGGCTATCCCCACTTTATTCGCCCATCGGCAATATGACCGTTACATGGCGCTGCCGATGGACCGACCAGGAGATCTCGCACAGTAAAACATCTCTGGATAATGACCGCTTCCTGTCAAATCGCCTGCACAATCCCATGATTACCGTGCGAACAGTTACCACATCTACCTGAGTACCCTCAGATTTCACGGATACGGCGAAGAGATAAGTCAAATTTGCCCTTGCCCGTTTTGTCCTATAAATAGTTCCTTCTCGGGTACTCCTTCTCCATCACATCATTCCACAGCTCCAACTTCACTTTTCCGGCGGCGGCGCTGTTCGAGAGCTCCAAGATCTCCAACGAAGCCCCTCCTTCACCAACTCCGAAGCCTTCGACCACCCTCTTCGTGACAAGATGGCCATCAACTTCGCCGTTCCTGAGGTCAGTTCTTCACTCCACCTTTTGTGCTTTTTCTCGCATCCCTGTTCATCCGCAATCCATTTTACTGAACATTTTTTTTTCTTTCTTTGTTTTTCCTTTACCTTCAAAACCATTAGGATCTATCCAACAAAATTGTCATCCCCACCGATCAACCACACCTCCAATGTCTTGGTCCGTTAGGGAATCCAGATCCAACCGACCTCATTAACGTAGAAACCAACAGGATCCCTTTTAGAGCCGAGAACTTCTCTTTGGATCTATGAAAGGATACTTTCCGTTCTTGGCCCAGTCCTACCGTGGGATGGAAAGACTGGTTCTTGAGGGTTAGCCACTCGAATGAAGTCCAATGGGGCGAGAGAAAACTGGACCAATGCATCAGATTGTCCATCGCCGATATGCATAAGAATGAGTCATTGTTGATAGCTGCATCGTACTTCTGGTCAGACACACTCAATGCTTTTGTCTTCGGCCACGGTCCCGCTTCCCCTACTCTTGCCGATGTGGTTATGCTTACCGGCCTAGACGTATCTTCTGCCGATAGCACCCACTTCTTTGACACTACGCCTAGTGCCAAGGTAGAAACCCGCTCCATCGGCAGCTGGTCCGGGTACATTCAGAAGTACCGCAAAACGGGGTCCGTCGATATAAAGGAACAAACCACCTTTCTGAACATGTGGCTGGACAAGTTCGTATTCTGTGGCCGATCGGTAGGCCCGACCTCCGTCTATCTATCGGCAGCAGAGAGACTGGCTAACGGTGGCCGATTTCCTCTCGGCCGATACTTGCTTGGTGCTGCCTACCATCTTCTCCACCAGGTAGCTAAGAAACTCCTGCTCGGCTAGCCTATCGGCAACTTGGGGGGTCCCTAGTGGTTCATCGACATGTGGCTCAGCCTCCACATGCACAAGCGTCTTGAGTTTGATCTTTTTGCACAGCGTTTTCCAAGGGACATAGCCGAGGACCATGAACTGGATGAAGAAGAATCGGCAACACGTCCTCCCCTAAACTTCGGTGAGGCTGTCATAGCTCTGCCTGGTACAGGAGGTAATCCAGATCAGGTCAGCCGATTCTTCCAAACCTTGTACGAAGGCTTGACCATAGAGCAACGAGCATGGTTGCCTTATGATGATCCAGACACCATGTTTCCTCTGGTTTTCAACCCGTTCAATGACGCTCTCAACAAGGATCATGAAGTGATGATGGCACTGATCACTCCCAGAGCTATACTAGTGAATTTCTTTGGCAGTGAGAAAACCTCCATCCAGACCTATGAGTTTTACAATCCATCGGCACTAGCTCGTCAATTAGCTTTCGGTCAGCTGCCGATCGCACTCTGTTATGCCGATGTGATAAAACCCAGGGAAACCATCACTAGCCTCCTTGAATGGATTCGAGTAGCCTAACTGCCATCAAGTGCCGATACAGATGCAGACTTATCAGAGTGGGTTCCAGCCGCCTTCATCACTCAGGCGTATAAGCAATGGTGGGCAGAATGGAAGGAGCATCTGTTCTATAGATCGGCTCTTACGTACCGCGGCATGATCGATCCCGAGTACGAAGTACCTGACAACACTGTAAGTATCTTCGAACCGAGGTTTCAATTCTCTCAAGGTTATTTCCATCAGTGATTCACTCTTGTATTATTTTGCAGGTTGACAACACCCCTCCGTCGGTCAGTAGGAGTGGCAGGCCGATTGACCTATTCCCACCAGGTCCAATCTCTTCAATCGGCAACAACGCTCCCACCCTGGCCGCCATCATGCATCGAGGTGTGCGTCTCAAGAAAGTCACCACCAAGAGGACTCAGATATCTTCATCGGTAGCTGCTTCTACCTTGGCACAGGCGTTCAAGGTATACCTTCAATTTTATACCGATATCATTCTTATATTTGTCACACTTGTACTTACGAGTCTTTCTTTCTGCATCAGCACACCAGCGCATCGGCAAGGACCAAAAGCAAAGGTGCCGATGCCCCTCAGTCCAGCCAGTAGAAGAGAAAAGGTGTCAAGAGTACCAGAGCACAAACAAAGGGCCAAAGAGTGGCAACTCCCCCTCCTCCTCCGGTATCTCCAATTCCGGTGGAATCTTCTCCTTCTCCTCCAGAAACACAGACTCAGCAAGTACCATCTCCTCCTCAACCGCAAGAAGCACCACAAGCGGAAGATCCTCATCCAGAGGAATCTCAACCAGAAGTACCTCAGCCAGAAGACATATTGGCTGACGTACATGAACAAACTACCGATCCAGCAGGTTCCATTATAGCATCGGTGGTTTCTTCCATCCAGACAAGTACTGCTCTTCCTCAAGGTAACATATTTTCATGAGATTACTGCCGATGAACTTATTTTCTCTGTCTTACAATTATCTTTGTTACTTTTCCAGCTGACATAGTTCAATCGGCAGTCTCAGCAGATCAACCTGTGATTCCATCGGCATCTTCTAGTCAAAGGCGAGAGATCGTCTTGAAGCAAGTAAGCCATCCAGTTTCCATCAGTATTACTTATCAGTATATGATCATGGAATGACTCACTTTATTTTCCTTGCAGGAACAAGACTCTCCCGACAATCTCTTCTCCTTTGTCATTGACGTCTCTGAGGATGAAGGTGAGGAAGCAAGCTCTTCCCGAGCAGTTGGGGTTACATTGGCAGAGATCAGGACAAGGCTGGAAGAACTGTCGGCTCTCCTTCATCAAGACACAACTCAACTAGCTGATGACTCCGATCCGGCCAAAGCTTTATTCAAGACCTTGAGAGGCCAAATCCCCGCCGATGTCGAAGAAATTCTTTTTCAAGCAGCACATCTAGAGAGTCGTCAACTGCAATACCAGAGGGCTGCCCAACGCCTTGCTGATAGAGCCGCTCAGGCTCGGCTTTCTGAGGAGATGACGAAAGAAAAGCTCCTTACCGATGAGAAGCACAAGAACATCGGCACCTTGAAGTCTTTGGGAGACGCTCTGAAGAAAAAGATTTCCGTCCTATCGGCAAGAAGAGAAACTCTGTTGGCAGAACTTAAACAAGTAGAGGACGCCCTGTCCCAAGCTCGACAGGAAGAAAGCCAACTGCCGGAGACAATCAAGCTTCTTGAGCAGGAGCGAAACGTCCATGGTCGCAAGGCACTGCTGCTGAAGAAGAAGTTAAAGCCGATAGAAGGTTCTGCCGATGACGATTTGAAGGAGATAGAGGACGCCAACCAGATCCGTCTGCACGCCATATCGGCGATCCAGGCACTGCTGAACCTATGAGCTCCTCATCGGCAATACATCCTCGCTTCTCTGCTTTCCAGCTTTCCAGACATTTAGTCTAGCCGATAGGACTGTTATCGGCATCTTTTGAAACATTAAGTCCAGCCCCAGGCATACTTTGATCCAGCCGATAGGAGTGTTATCAGCATTTAAACTTCTTATGCATCGACCCATATACTGGGGTAGTACTTCTTCAGATATTTACCATTTAGCGCTCTGGGAAATTCGACTCCTTCGAGAGTTTCTAGAATGTAGGCATTACTAGGAGCTGATCGACTTATCCGATAGGGACCCTCCCAATTGGGAGACCACTTTCCAAATTTCGAACTTTTAGTCCCGATCGGTAAGATTAATTTCCATACCAAGTCTCCATCGGCAAACTCCTTAGCCTTTACTTTCTTGTCATACCATCTGGCGATTCTCTTCATATTCTCTTCTATGCTCATCAAGGCCTTCAGCCGATGTCCTGCCAAATCATCCAACTCGTCTGTCATTAAAGTAGCATAATCATCGGCAGCCAATTGATCTTGAAAAGATATTCGCCTAGACCCAGCCTTAATTTCCCAAGGTAGCACTGCATCATGCCCATACACCAATTGATAAGGTGAAACCTTGGTCGATCCATGACAAGCCATCCGGTATGACCACAAAGCTTCATTTAATAATGTATGCCACCTCCTAGGGTTTTCTCCAATTTTTCGCTTAATAAGCTTGATGATCCCTTTGTTAGATGCCTCGGCCTGCCCATTAGCTTGAGCATAGTAAGGAGAAGAATTTAATACTTTAATTCCCATACCGATTGCGAATTCATCAAACTCTCCCGATGTAAACATGGTACCCTGATCGATAGTAATTGTTTGAGGAATCCCAAATCGGTAGATAATATGCTCTTTCACGAAGTCAATCATATTGGCCGATGTAACTTTCTTCAAAGGAATAGCTTCAACCCACTTAGTGAAATAATCGGTGGCAACCAAAATAAATTTATGCCCTTTGCTAGACGGTGGATAAATCTGGCTGATCAAATCAATAGCCCATCCTCGGAACGGCCAAGGCTTTATAATAGGATTCATGGCCGATGCAGGCGCCCTTTGAATATTACCAAACTTTTGACATTCTTGACACCCTTTGAAATACTTAAAGCAATCCTCAAGTATAGTCAGCCAATAATATCCATTCCTTCTAATCATCCACTTCATCTTAAAAGCCGACTGATGTGCTCCACATGCCCCTTCATGGATTTCTCCCATCAAACTCTTGGCTTCATCATCACCTAAGCATTGGAGAAGAATCCCGTCAATAGTTCGATAATACAATTCATCTTCGAGGAGCACATACTTGGTGGCCTGAAACCGAACCCGTCTTTCTACTTTCTTAGATGGATCCTTCAAATAATCAATGATTTCTTTTCTTCAATCATTGGCACCGATTGCCGATATTGTATTAATCATAGGCTGATACCCCGAGGCATGCTGAGCCAACCGATTGGCCTCTTCATTATGTAATCGAGGAATATACTCTAATCGGAAATTTTTGAATTCCTTCAACAAATCAGTTAACTGTTGCTTACACTCAGGACTTAACTTAGCACTAATAAAAGTAGGTCTAGGCTTATCACCACTACCTATATCTACTTCTACCAAATCATTGGCCGATGTGAACCCCTGGCCTAACTTTCCATCATCGGCGAACCTATCCATTAAAAACATTCGTCAGAACCGACTGCTTGGATCGGTGGAATTTCATAATCAGCAACCTTGAGAAAATCCTTTTCCCAAACTTCTCCTGAAATACACCTAGTCCTTTCGTAGGTGTCTGTCTCTGCCGATGCAATAACATAGGAAGAATCTCCCGGGACAATCTCAATCTTGTCACCTACCCACTGGACCAAGCACTGGTGCATTGTAGACGGGATGCAACAATTGGCATAAATCCAATCTCTCCCTAGCAACAGATTGTAGGCACCTTTCCCACTGATTACGAAGAAGGTTGTCGGCAAAGTTTTGCTGCCGATGGTCAATTCTACGCAGATAGCTCCCTTAACTGGAGACACATTGCCTTCAAAGTCTTTGAGCATCATATCGGTCTTGGTCAAATCCTGATCTCCTTTTCCAAGCTTCCGATACACTGTATAACGCATGATGTTGATAGCAGCCCCACCATCAATCAGAATCTTAGTCATCGGCTGACCATCCACTCTCCCTTTGACAAATAAAGCCTTAAGATGTTGCCTTTCATCATCGGCAGGTTTCTCGAAGATAGCTGTCATCGGATCCAGAGTCAACTGAGCTATTTGATCAGAGAACTCCAACTCATCATCACTGGACGGTGCAAGGAACTCCATCGGCAACATAAAGACCATGTTGACATCCGCCGATGGACCTTCCCCCTTAGGATCTGGTTGTTGCTGATCCCCAGACTGCCCAGAGTTCTCCCCCTTGCTTAACTCTTCTCGCCTTTCACGCTGCAGCCTTCTTTTCTGTGTTCTAGTCAACCCCTCTGGACACCATGGAGGAAATTGCTGCTGCCTCACCGCTGGGCGACGATTTTCCCTTGACTCCACCCGATAAGTGTTGGCATCCCTGCAAAATATGAACTCATCGGGAACCCGTGTATTAGCCATCTCTTCAAGTTCTTCCTGGCTCCTGGGGAAATACTCAACACGATCTCCAAGCCTGTCGTGCACGCTGAGCCTGACCCCAGCCGATCATGAACGGATGCTCTCCCTCTAATCGGCCTATTAAATTGCCGATCATTATCACGATAGCGCCGATCAGACCTGTCGTACCGGTCATAACCGTTGCACTCAGGACAATCTCTGACAGTGGGAAGTTTGATATTCTCCTCCCAACAATGAATGAAGAACGGGCAATTGCAGTGATCCCTATGCCGATTCCACTCCTGCCGGCGTCTTTCTTCTTCCCGGCGATAGTCCTCTTGCTGGCGCCGATACCGATCTTCACGTTGCTGCCAAGTCTCCCGAGGCCTTCTGTGAGTTATCACAATACCAGATCGGGGAGGCCTCCCTGAGTTAGCTCTCTCCTGGACTAGGCCTTTTCCTTTCGCATCGGCGATAGTGATTTGATGCTGAGGATCCACCGATGCACTTCTTTCAGCTGCTTCCGATGTTAAGACCTTGGCCTTTCCCTTAGCATCCAACATGTTTGTTGGGAAAGGATGTTGATCAATCTTCATCGGCTTCTGAGCTTTGGAGCTGTCAAATTTGATCCTCCCTGACTCTATAGCCGATTGCAGCTGTTGCCTAAAGACTTTGCACTCATTGGTGCTGTGAGAAGTTGCATTGTGCCATTTACAATACTTCATCTTCTTCAACTCCTCAGCCGATGGGATCACATGATTAGGTGACAATTTGATCTGACCTTCCTGAAGTAGAAAGTCAAATATCCGATCGGCCTTAGTGATATCAAACGCGAACTTCTCTGGCTCTTTATGCCCAAAAGGGCAAGACATCGGTTTCTTGTTTTTCACCCACTCTGCCAAGCCGATGACCGGTTCTTCATCAGAATCTGAGCTTGCTGCTTCATCAACAAAGGACACCTTCTTGTTTCATGCTCTCTTGGGCTCGAAAGGTTTGATATCCTGATCAGAAATCCTCTGCACCAAATGACTTAAGCTTTCAAACTCCTGAGATGCATACTTGTCCTTTGTGTGCGGCAACAGGCCCTGGAAAGCCAAATCGGCTAGCTGCCGATCATCCAGAACCAGGCTATAGCATTTGTTCTTGACTTCCCGTATCCTCTGCACAAAACCTTCAACCGATTCATCATTGCGTTGCCTCAATTTGACCAAATCGGTTATCTTCTTCTCATGGACCCCCAGAAAAGAAGTATTTGTGGAATTGTTTCTCCAAATCGGCCCAAATAATCACTGAATTGGGAGGTAATGACATAAACCAGGTGAAAGCCGATCCAGACAATGATGACGAGAATAAGCGAACCCTTAACTCGTCCCTGTTACCAGCTTCCCCGCATTGGATGATGAACCTGTTGACGTGTTCCATGGTTGACGTATCATCCTGCCTAGAAAACTTAGTAAAATTCGGTACCTTGTACCGATTTGGAAGCGGGATTAAATCATATGCGGGAGGATACGGTGTCCGATAAGAGTAAGTGTTGACTTTGGGTTTTATCCCAAATTGATCTCTCATTACTTCAGCAATCTTATCGGCCCAATAAGCATCGGCATCTTGCCGATGAGGTGGTTGCGGATCTGACGCCTGCTGGTAAGCTTCCACGTGTCGGTGCGATGCGCGATCTACATAGAACATTGGATTAATAATTTGTCCCCCAATCTGCGGACCACCGAGCCGTTGTGCGCCGATCTGCGGTCCGCCGATCTGCTGGCCTCCTAGATGTTGACCTCCAAATTGCTGACCAGCGATCTGTTGTCCGTGATTCATCGGCTGATTGACTGCCCCTTGGTTCTGGAACCCGGGGTAGATCTGGCTTTGCTGGAACCCTGTAGCCTGATGATTCGGTTGGGGCGTTTCCGGAAAGACTTGCTGCCCAAGCCATCCACAATTAGCATTCATCGGCATAGATCCTGCCGATGACTGGAAATTGGGCATCATCATTGAATTGATGTACCCTGGCTGAGTCACAAACCTCTGTTGCATCAGCATTGAGTCTGCCGATGTATTAGGCATCTGGAACGTCGGAGCTTGAGAATTCCCAGTGTAAGGTCTAGCAGTAGTAGTTGTAGTATACTGGGGACTCTGATTCATCGGCATGCTTGGGGGTGCCGATGTCATAGTAGCCTTGCCTCTCACATCAGTCGTCTGTGATGTACCCGGCGTTAATTCTAGAGGCATACCATAACCCCACCAGTTAGGAGGAGGAATCGATCCCGACATTGCCGATGCCAACAGATCTGTAGCGAGTTTAATCTGCCTATCTGAAGTCAGTGGATTTGTCGTCGGCGTAGATCGTGCATTAGTGACTCCTAACGTGCTTGGAGGAACAGGAATTTCCGTGCCCGCAGCGGCTGTAGCAGCCGATGGAGCTGTGACTACTGGTGACCCTGGCTGATGGTGAGAGGGGCCCACATAATCTGGTGGCAATTGTCCTTCCTTGAAAGTTCTGGCCACGGCATTGAAAACCGTATTGGACAGCACACCAGCTTGGTTGATCAAGGCACGGTTGATAGCACTATCGACGATCTCTTGAAGTTTACCAGGATTGGCTTCAAAAGTAACATGCCGAAGCATCGGCAGCGCATCCTTCTGGATCACCTCGCCGCTCCTGTTTATGCTGAAGGATCTCAGGCATTGCTGCTTGTAATCCTCCATGGCTTTAGCAATAGCTTGCTTCTGCTCGTCTTTGAGGCTATCTTCTGTCACGGGGATAACGTTCTCCAAGTCGAACTCAGTATTCGACATGTTGATCTTGACTTTGAATCTGGTCCCACTAGGCGTGCCAAAAGATGTGTTGATGCAAAAGCGGATCTGCAAACACAAAGGGCTAATACCCGATTCAAACGTTAAGGCGTGCCAGCCGATTTGACCTTACTATCGGCAAAGGTGGTAACTTGAATACTTTGGTCCCGACAACAGCGATGCGCCCGGATGCCACGGCCAAGAGGTATTCACACGGAACTTGAGAACACGCCGAGCTTAAGTCGACGAATTCCTAAGAACTCGTAATGAAAGGAAAAAGGTATGACGAAGTCGTCGAATATAGATGCTAGAATATGAGTAAAAACTGGTGTTTGATTGATTGATTGATTCGTTTTTTACAAAGCCCTAGGGTCTACATTTATACCCTGCTCAAAGAGCTACAACGAGACACGACTAGAACTCGAATTCCAAATTAAACAGAATCCGTATGCAAAACGATCTAAATAACTAAGGAAAACGCAAAACTATCCTCACGTGACAAACTAGAACACCCCCACAAGCCGATCGGCAACTTCCAGGCTCCCCCTCCGTATCATCGGCAGACTTTCTTGTCATAGCCATCGGCACAAACGCATCACCACTTATGGACTTGGTCACGTTCAACCATCCTTCCATCGGCAACTCATCCTCATCGGCAACTCTGTCGATCAAGCACTGCCGTCTTATCTTGCCAACCTACATTTTACCAATCATGGACACGTGCGCAAAAACGGTGTCAACAGTATCTTGAAGAGAAATTGGTTGGGGGGCTCCCACCCAGGGTTCAAATCCTGGGTGCGGCACTTTATTCTGGATTTATTCCAGGATTTTCCGGCGCTATGCATTAAGTGGTAGGCGACGTGCCCGTCGACAGCGAGGCGCCTGTGGTGACTTCGTGAACTTCAAGATTTGCCGGCTCAGTCCTTCGAAGGTGCTCATAGGGGTAGGATTTGCGTACGTGTGTTCATAGGAGTGAGTGTGCGTATGTGTTGAGTGTCTGCGTTGTACTGTGTAATTAAAAAAATTAATCAC
Organism: Sorghum bicolor; assembly: GCF_000003195.3. Taxonomy (NCBI): domain Eukaryota; kingdom Viridiplantae; phylum Streptophyta; class Magnoliopsida; order Poales; family Poaceae; genus Sorghum; species Sorghum bicolor. Next base: position 2,194 of record NW_018396544.1, on the reverse strand, counting down.
TACCGAACGTACCCTACGCAAAATGGGGTAGATAGATCGAACCGAATTACCGAAACGGCTATCATTTGAGAACTCCAATTAATGCATGAATCTCAAATCGCATGATTATTCCACACCAACAACGACTAAGACCGGCGTGGCACGATGCGCGCTCGAAGCGGCGACGCCATCACCTTCAAGAACAGCGCGTTGGTGGGCGTGTGGTCAACGCCGCCGCCTCCTCTCGCCGGCGGCGCCCACTCGAACTCGCGCACGAGCGCGGCCACGAAGCACTTGGCTTGAATCACCGCAAGCCCCGCGCCGGGGCAGTGCCTGCGCCCGGCTCCGAACGGCATCATCCTGATCTGCTTGCGCCCTGGAATAGGGCTCACGTCCTCCCCTTCGCCGCCGCCGACGAACCGCTCCGGCCTGAACTCCTCGGCGTCCGTCCACGCCTTGGGGTCCCTCCCGATGTCCTCTGCCATGAACACGAAGCGCACCGGTGCGCCGTTGCGCGGTGGGAGTGCGACTGCTTTCCCAACCGCCGCCGCCGCCGCCGCCGCGCCCTCAGGTAGGCCGACGACGTCGCGCAAGATGAATGGCACCGGCGGGTGCAGCCGCAGGCTCTCGAGGATGACGGCGCGCAGGTACGGCAAGTCTTGGAGGCTCCGCTGGTCGCCGGCGCTGAGCTCGCGGTGGAGCTTCTCCTGGACCTCCGGGTGCGCGACGAGGCGCGCGAGCGTCCACTCGACGCACGCCACCACCGTCTCCGTGCCGGCTCCCAGGAACTCCCAGACGAGCCTCACCATCTCGTCGTCCCTAAGCGCGCGCCGCCGGGCGCTGCCACCGGAGCCGGACGACGGTTCGCCATCTTCGTCGTCGTCGTCGTCGGGTACGCGAAGGTCGAGGAGCGTGTCAACGTATGAGCGGACACCGCCGCCGTCGCTACGCCGGAGACGACGACGTCGCGCCGCGATGGCAGGGACGAAGACCTCGGCCAGGCGGCCGCGCGTGCCGACCAGGTATCGCCACTGCCTCCAGTGCAGGAGCCTCGCCAGCCTCGAGCTCGCCAGGCGCCTGGCGTCCACGCCGGAGTGGAAGAACTCGCGCAGCGTGCGCTGCATGGCGCGAACGTCGCGCTCGCCGATGCCGTCGTCGCCGAAGCACATGCGCGCCACAACCTTGAACACGGCGGTGTACAGGGCGTCGCGGACGGCGACGACCTCATCACGAGCACGGCCCGCTCCTCCTCGGCCCCGGGCGGCGAGGTCCGCGACGAGGGACTCGACGGCGTCGCGCTGGAGCGGCGCGAGGTGGGCGAGGCGCGAAGGGTGGAGGACGCCGGCGGTGAGGTTGCAGCGGAGCGCGCGCCAGAGCGGGCCGTAGGGCGCGCTGTTGATGCTGGTCGTCTTGGGGTGGCCGGCGTCCAGGTCCACGGGGAAGGGCACGGCGGGGTGGTCGGAGAAGGTGTCGGCGTGGTCGACGATCATGCGCCGGGCGGCCTCGGGGTCTCTGACCTCGATTGTTGCCGGGACCGGGACTGGCACGGTGCGGCGGGTGTTGCCTGCGCAGTGCCTGCTGCTGCTGCTGCGCAGGTGAGTGGCGGCTGCGGCGAGGAGGACGAGCACGGCCACGGCAACCGGAAGCCACTGCGTCATTTCTTCCATGGCTCTCGATCGATAGGTCGTCTCTGGCTACTTGCGTTAATTATGTACTCGAGTGAATGCAGCAGTGCACTAGGTAAGGTAGTCCCGTCTCATGTGTGCAAATTGAAAGATCCTAAATATATATATAACTATTCGTGCTGCTCAAATTTCTTAAATTTAACTAGATTTATAGAAAATATTAGAAATATTTGCATTTTCAAATAAGTTTGTTATGAAATAGATTCAATGACATATTTAATAATACTAATTATGTATTGTAAATATTAATATTATATGTATATGTGGTCAAAGATTAACTACTAAACAAGAGAGAATAACATTTATTTGGGAACGGTGGGTGTAGATTGAATATATGACACTACTAGCTAAAATATTGGTAAAGGCGTATAGTCCACCCATTTCTGGAAATCGATTTGTTGGAGGCCTTCTAAGCTAGCTGCATCTAAAATGCATATCTTTTTTTGCAGAAATCACAAATCAAGTCTTGAAAGTAATAACTGGTCAAGTTGATACCGTAACCGTCACGCGTCTAAAGTCTCCTGATTTTT
>NW_018396543.1:0-15028 GCF_000003195.3 Sorghum bicolor | reverse complement strand
CACACAGTATACATATATGCTGTTCGTGTGTATGTCTGCTGGAGTCCTATATATAGATTAGGAGGATGTGGTGTACACTGCTGTCAGTGACACCGACGCTTAACCGCAAGTGGTTATTGTTGCATTAACAAATCTGATGACAAATAGTACTAGCTCCTATCATTATTGGACGTACGACGACGTGTCTCTCCGGCGGTGTGGTCGGGCCCACTGGTGAGTGTGTGCATGGATGGTGCTCGTGAACTAACCACAACATATATATATATATATATATATATATATATATATATATATATATATATGGTCATCATATCATTTGATTGCTACAGAAAATCAAGATGGGTGTACCAACAGTTTTTGCTCCCATGGATGATCATCCAGGAAATTAGAGGGGAATGAAAACGCATCATCAGCCTCCACGCATGATGCTGATTCTTCTGTGGAGGACTCGGGGTACTAGTAGAGCTACTATAGCTGGTCTTGTTTGTTTGGTTCTCAAAAAAATTTATAAAATTTTTTAGATTTCTCGTTACATCGAATATTGTGGTACATGTATGAAGCATTGAATATAGATAAAAAATAACTAATTGCACAGTTTATCTATAAATTGAGAGACGAATCTTTTGAGCCTAGTTAGTCTATAATTAGATAATATTTGTCAAATACAAACGAAAGTGCTAAAGTGTACATTTTGTAAAATATTTTGGAACTTGTTGACACCGTTTTTGGGCACGTGTCCATGATTGGTAAAGTGTAGGTCGGCAAGATAAGACGGCAGTGCTTGATCTACAGGGTGAGTTGCCGATGAAGATGGTTGCCGATGGAAGGATGGTTGAATGTGACCAAGTCCATAGGTGATGATGTGTTTGTGCCGATGGCTATGACAGAGGAGTCTGCCGATGACACAGAGGAAGAATCTGGAAGTTGCCGATCAGCTTATGGGGATGTCCTAGTTTGTTACGAGAGGATAGTTTTACGTTTTCCTTAGTTATTTAGATCGTTTTGTACACGAACTCTGTTTAAATTTGGAATTCGAATTCTAGTCGTGTCTGGTTGCAGCTCTTTGAGCAGGGTATAAATGTAGACCCTCGGGCCTTGTAAAAAAAAAGAATCAATCAATCAAACACAAGTTTCTACGCATATTCTAGCATCTACTTTTCGACGACTTCGTCATACTTTTTTTTCCTTTTTATTACGAGTTCTTAGGAATTCGTCGACTTAAGCTCGGCGTATTCTCGAGTTCCGCGTGAGTACCTCTTGGCCGTGACATCCGGGCGCATCGCTGTTGTCAGGACCAAAGTATTCGAGTTACCACCTTCGCCGATAGTAAGGTCAAATCGGCTGGCACGCCTTAACGTTTGAACCGGGTATTAGCCCTTTGTGTTTGTAGATCAGCTTTTGCATCAACACATCTTTTGGCACGCCCAGTGGGACCAGATTCAAGATCAAGATCAACATGTCAATTGATCAAGAAAACGTCATCCCCGTGACGGAGGCCAATCTCAAGGATGAGCAGAAGCAAGCTATTGCCCAAGCCATGGAAGAGTTCAAGCTGCAATGCCTGAGGTCTTTCAGCATAAACAGGAGCGGCGAGGTGATCCAGAAAGAGGCACTGCCGACACCACGGCAGGTTACTTTCGAAGCCAATCCAGGGCAAGCTTCAAGATATGATGACAGTGCTAATCAACCGGGCTTTGATCAACCAAGCTGGTGTACTGTCTAATACGGTTTTAATGCTGTGGCAAGAACTTTCAAGGAAGGACAGATCCCACCAGATTATGTGGGCCCCTCTCATCATCAGCCAACGGCACCAGAGGTCACGGCTCCATCGGCTGCTTTGACGGCTGCAAGTGCACAATCTGTTGTCCCTCCAAATACATCGGGAGCTACCGATGCACCATCTGTGCCGATGACAACTAACCCGCAGATTTCAGGTGGGCAGAATAGGCTGACTACAGATATGTTGGCATCGGCAATGTCAGGGTTGACTCTTCCTCCTAACTGGTGGGGTTATGGTATGCCTCCAGAATTGACGCCAGGTACATCGCAGATAAACGACATGAGGGGCAAGACTCCTATGACATCGGCACCTCCCAACGCGTCGTTGAATCAAAGTCCACGGTACACGACAACTACTACTGCAAGACCTCACCCTGGGAATCCTCAAGAGTCGATGTTCCAGATGCCTAATGCATCGGCAGATGCAATGCTGATGCAACAGAGGCCTATGGCCCAGTCAGGATATGTCAATTCAATGATGGTACCTAATCACCAATCATCGGCAGCGCCTATGCCGATGAACGCTAATAATGGATGGCTTGGACAGCAAGTTTTTCCACAGAGTTACCAGGCTACAGGGTTCCAGCAAGGACAGGTCTATCCCGGATTCCCAAGTCAAGGGATTTCCAGCCAGCCAATGAATATTGGACAGCAACTCGGGGGGCAGCAAGTCGGTGGACAACAGTTTGGTGGTCCGCAAATTGGGGGCCAGATGATCGACCCAATGTTCCGTGCAGATCATGCCCCAAACAGACACGTGGAGGCTCGCCACCAGGTGCTAGACCCGCAGCTGCCTCATCGGCAGGATGCCGATGCGTATTGGGCCGATAAGATCGCTGAAGTAATGAGAGATCAATTTGGGATAAAACCCAAAGTCAATACTTACTCTTATCGGACACCGTATCCTCCCGCGTATGATTCGATCCCACTTCCACATCGGTACAAGGTACCAGACTTTACCAAATTTTCCGGGCAGGATGATACGTCGACTATGGAGCATGTCAACAGGTTCATCATTCAATGCGGAGAAGCCGGTAACAGGGACGAATTGAGGGTTCGGCTATTTTCATCATCATTATCTGGATTGGCCTTTACTTGGTTCATATCATTACCTCCCAACTCAGTGATTACTTGGGCCGATCTGGAGAAGCAATTCCACAAATACTTTTTCTCCGGGGTTCATGAGAAGAAGATCACCGATTTGGTCAAGTTAAGACAGCGCAATGATGAATCGGTTGAAGGTTTCGTGCAGAGGATACGGGAAGTTAAGAATAAATGCTACAGCCTGATTCTAGATGATCGGCAGCTAGCCGATTTGGCTTTCCAAGGTTTATTGCCACATGTCAGGGATAAGTATGCTTCTCAGGAATTTGAAAGCTTAAGTCATTTGGTGCAGAGGATTTCTGATCAAGACGCCAAACCTTTCGAGCCCAAAAGAGCATGGAACAAGAGAGTATCATTTATTGATGAAGCAACGAGCTCCGATTCTGATGAGGAACCAGTCATCGGCTTGGCAGAATGGGTAAAAAACAAGAAGCCGATGTCTTGCCCTTTTGGGCAGAAGCAACCAGAAAAGTTCGCTTTTGACACCTCTAAGGCCGATAGGATATTTGACTTTCTGCTTCAGGAAGGTCAGATCAAGCTATCTCCTAATCACGTAATCCCATCGGCTGAGGAGTTAAAGAGGATGAAATATTGCAAGTGGCATAATGCAACTTCTCATGACACTAATGAATGCAAAGTTTTCAGACAGCAGCTGCAATCGGCAATAGAGTCTGGGAGGATTAAGTTTGACAGTTCCAAGACCCAGAAGCCGATGAAGATAGACCAACATCCTTTCCCGACAAACATGTTGGATGCCAAGGGGAAGGCCAAGGTCTTAACATCAGAAATAGCCGAGAAAAGTGCATCGGTAGATCCTCAACATCAAGTTACTACTGCCGATGCACAAAGTAAGGGCTTAGTCCAGACACGAACCAGTTCGGATAGACCCCCTCGGTCTGGTATCGTTATAACTCATAGAAGACCTCGAGAAGACTGGCAGCAACGGGAAAATCGGTATCGGCGCCAGCAAGAAGATTACCGATGGGAGGAAGAAAGACGCCGACAGGAGTGGAATCGGCATAGAGATCATTGGAACTGCCCGTTCTTCATCCATTGTTGGGAGGAAAATATTAAGCTTCCTACTGTCAGAGACTGCCCTGAGTGCAATGGTTATGATCGGTACGACAGGACTGATCGGCGTTATCCTGAGGACAATTGGTGATTTGATGGGCCGATCAGAGGAAGAGCATCGGTTCATGATCGGCTGGGTGGCAGGACTAACGTACACGATAGGCTTGGTGATCGTGTCCAATATTTTCCCAGGAACCAGGAAGAGCTCGAAGAGATGGCTAATGCGCGAATTCCCGATGAGTTTATATTTTGCAGGGATGCTAACACATATCGTATCGAGTCAAGGGAGAACCGACGCTCGGCAGCAAGGCAAAAGCCACTCCCTCCATGGTGTCCTGCAGGGTTGACCAAGACACAGAAAAGGAGATTGCAGCGTGAAAGGCAAGAGGAGCTAAGCAAGGGCGAAAATTCTGGTCAGTCTGGGGATCAGCAGCAGTCAGATCCTAAGAAAGGAGGTCCATCGGCAGGAGTTAATATGGTCTTTATGTTGCCAATGGAGTTTCTTGCGCCATCCAGTGATGATGAGTTGGAATTTTTCGATCAGATAGCTCAGCTGGCTCTGGATCCGATGACGGCTATCTTTGAAAAACCTGCCGATGACGAGAGACAGCATCTCAAAGCTCTGTTTGTCAAAGGAAGGATTGACGGGCAGCCAATGACCAAGATTCTAGTTGATGGTGGAGCTGCTATTAATATTATGCCATATACAGTATATCGGAAGCTTGGAAAAGGAGATCAGGATTTGACCAAGACCGATATGATGCTCAAGGATTTTGAAGGAAACGTGTCTCCAGTCAAAGGGGCAATATGTGTGGAGTTGACCATCGGCAGCAAAACCTTGCCGACAACTTTCTTCGTAATCAGTGGAAAGGGTGCTTATAACTTATTGTTGGGGAGAGATTGGATTCATGCCAATTGTTGCATCCCGTCTACCATGCACCAATGCCTGGTTCAGTGGGTAGGTGACAAGATTGAGATTGTCCCGGGGGATTCTTCTTATGTCATTGCATCGGCAGAGGCAGATACCTATGAGAGGACCAAGTGCATTTCAGGAGAAGTTTGGGAGAAAGATTTTCTCAAAGTTGCCGATTACGAAATTCAACCGATCCAAGCAGTCGGTTCTGACGATGGCTTTTAATGGATAGGTTCGCCGATGATGGAAAGTTAGGCCAGGGATTCACATCGGCCGATGATTTGGTAGGGGTAGATATAGGTAATGGTGATAAACCCAGGCCTACTTTTATTAGTGCTAAGTTAGATCCTGAGTGTAAGCAGCAATTAATCAATTTGTTAAAGGAATATAAAGATTGCTTTGCTTGGGATTATACCGAGATGCCTCGTTTAGACCGATCAATTGTTGAACATCGGTTACCCATCAAGTCTGGATTTCGGCCATATCAGCAGCCAGCTCGCCGATGTAATCCTAATATTCTACCTGATATTAAGGCTGAGATCATTAAGCTTATCGAAGCTAAGTTTATTCGGCAGTGTCGGTATGCCGAATGGATTTCCAATGTCATTCCGGTTTACAAGAAAAACGGGAAGCTTCGGGTGTGCATTGATTTCAGGAATCTCAATAAAGCTACGCCGATGGATGGATACCCAATGCCTGTTGCCGATCTGTTGGTTGATGCCGCGGCTGGTCATCGGGTTATCAGCTTTATGGACGGCAATGCAGGGTACAATCAAATATTCATAGCAGAGGAAGATATCCCAAAAACCGCATTTAGGTGTCCTGGTCATGTTGGGTTATTTGAATGGATAGTCATGACCTTTGGGTTGAAGAATGCTGGTGCTACTTATCAAAGAGCCATGAATTTTATATTTCATGAGTTCATCGGCAAGCTGGTGGAGATCTATATGATGATGTGGTGGTTAAGTCTGGGGATTTCTTGAAACATCTTGCCGACTTACAGAAGGTGTTAGAGTGCACAAGGAAGCATGGGTTGAAGATGAATCCCAATAAGTGTGCATTTGGTGTATCGGCAGGGCAGTTTCTTGGTTTCATGGTACATCAAAGGGGGATTGAAATTAGTCGGAGATCTATTGATGCCATCAATAAAATAGTAGCCCCTACCAACAAGACTGAGCTCCAATCTTTGATCGGCAAGGTAAATTTTATCAGGAGATTTATATCCAATCTGTCTGGTAAGATTCGTGCTTTCAGTCCTCTCCTTAAGTTGAAAGCCGATCAAGAGTTTATTTGGGGAACAGAGCAGCAGTTGGCTTTGGATGAAATCAAGAAATATCTAGCGAATCCTCCAGTTCTAGTCCCACCTCAGCCAGGAAAGCCCTTCAGAATATATTTGTCTACCGATGGGATGGTTATCGGTTCGGCTTTGATTCAAGAGTTTGAAGGGAAAGAGCGTGTAATTTATTACTTAAGCAGGAGATTAATTGATGCTGAAACCAGGTATTCGGTCATTGAGAAGTTATGCTTATGCTTATATTTTTCGTGTATTAAATTGAGGCACTATTTATTATCGGCCGAATGCACTGTTGTTTGCAAAGATGATGTGGTCCGATATATGCTATCTATGCCGATTATGAGTGGCAGGATCGGCAAATGGATTTTGGCACTATCGGAGTTCGATCTGCGCTACGAATCGGCTAAAGCGGTTAAAGGACAAATTATGGCCGATTTTGTGACTCAGCATTGCGGTATAGTGGAAGCCTTGGAAGTTGTGCCTTGGACGCTTTTCTTTGATGGATCTACATGTGACCGGGGGGCAGGGATCGGCATTGTATTAGTTTCCCCTAAGGGGAGGAAGTATGAGTTTTCCTTACCGATTGTTGCTACATCGACAAATAATCAGGCTGAATATCAGGCTCTGATCAAGGGATTGGAGTTGTTGAGAGAAGTTCGTGCCGATGCTGTTGAGATTTTTGGGGATTCTATGTTGGTTATAAATCAATTGGCCGGGAGCTACGAATGCCGAAGTGAAGTTCTCATAACTTATTTCGAAAGAAGCATGCAACTATTAAAGGAATTCAAAGATTTCCGATTAGAGCATGTTCCTCGGTTGCATAATGAAGAAGCCAATCGGTTAGCTCAGCATGCCTCAGGATATCAGCCTATGATTAATACAATATCGGCAATTGGTGCCGATGATTGGAGGAAAGAAATTATTGATTATTTGAAAAATCCATCTAAGAAAGTTGAAAGACGGGTTCGATTTCAAGCAACCAAGTATGTGCTCCTCGAAGATGAATTGTATTATCGAACTATTGATGGAATTCTTCTCCGATGCCTAGGTGATGATAAAGCTAGAAGTCTAATGGGAGAAGTCCATGAAGGAGTGTGTGGAGCACATCAGTCGGCTTTCAAGATGAAATGGATGATTAGAAGGAATGGATATTTTTGGCCAACCATACTCGAGGATTGCTTTAAGTATTTCAAGGGGTGTCAAGGTTGTCAAAAGTTTGGTAATATTCAAAGGGCACCTGCATCGGCTATGAATCCTATCATAAAGCCTTGGCCGTTCCGGGGATGGGCTATTGATCTGATCGGCCAGATTTACCCACCATCTAGCAAGGGGCATAAGTTCATTCTGGTTGCCACCGATTATTTTACTAAATGGGTTGAAGCTATTCCTTTGAAGAAAGTTACCTCGGCTAATATGATTGATTTTGTAAAGGAGCACATTATTTACCGATTTGGGATTCCTCAGACAATCACTACCGATCAAGGCACTATGTTCACATCGGGGGAGTTTGATGAATTCGCAATCGGTATGGGGATTAAAGTGTTGAATTCTTCTCCTTATTATGCTCAAGCCAATGGGCAGGCCGAGGCGTCTAACAAAGGAATTATCAAGCTTATTAAACGAAAGATTGAAGAAAATCCTAAACGATGGCATACATTGTTAAATGAAGCACTATGGTCTTATCGGATGGCTTGTCATGGATCAACCAAGGCGTCACCCTATCAATTGGTGTATGGACATGATGCAGTGTTTCCTTGGGAGATTAAGGCTGGATCTAGGCGATTATCTTTTCAAGATCAATTGGCTGCCGATAATTATGCCACTTTGATGACTGATGAGTTAGATGATTTAGCAGGGCATCGGTTAAAGGCTTTAATGAGTATAGAAGAAAATAAGAAGAGAGTTGCTAGATGGTATGACAAGAAAGTAAAGGCTAAGGAGTTTGCCGATGGGGATTTGGTATGGAAGTTGATTTTGCCAGTTGGGACTAAAAGTTCGAAGTTTGGGAAGTGGTCTCCTAATTGGGAAGGTCCTTATCGGATAAGACACTCGGCTCCTGGTAACGCCTATATTCTAGAAACTCTCGAAGGAGTTGAATTTCCCAGAGCATTAAATGGCAAATATTTAAAGAAGTACTACCCCAGCATATGGGTCGATGCATAAAAGTTTAAGTGCCGATAACACTCCTATCGGCTGGATTTAAATGTTTGGGGGCAAACTTAATGTTTCAAAAGAAGCCGACAACAGTCCTATCGGCTAGACTAAAAGTTGAAATGCAGAAGAGCAAAGGTGTGTTGCCGATGAAAGCTTCAGATGTTCAGCAGCGCTTGGATTGCCGATATGGCGCGCAGCCGGATCTGGTTAGCTGTTTCTATCTCCTTGGTATCATCATCGGCAGAACCTTCTATCGGCTTCAGCCTCCTCTTCAACTGCAGCGCTTTGCGACCGTGGACATTTCGTTCTTGTTCAAGGTGCTTGATGGTCTCCGGCAGTTGACTCGCTTCTTGCTGGGCTTGGGACAGAGCATCCTCTACTCGCTTGAGTTCGGCCAGTAGAGCTTCTCTTTTTGCCGATAGATCAGATACTTTCTGCTTCAGTGCATCACCTGAGGACTTTAAGGTGCCGATGTTCTTATGTTTCTCATCGGCTAAGAGTTTTTCTTTCATCATCTCCTCAGAAAGCTGGATTTGAGCAGCTCTATCGGCAAGGCGTCGAGTGGCTCTCTAGTACTGTAGCTGGCGGCTTTCTAGGTGTGCAGCATGGAAGAGGGTTTCTTCAGCATCGGCAGGAATTTGGCCTCTAAGGGTCTTGAACAGGGCCTTGGCTGGATCAGAATCATTGACCAGTTGAGCTGTGTCTTGATGAAGTATGGCCGATAGCTCCTCCAGCTTAGCCCTGGTTTCTGCCGATACAATCCCAATTGCCCGAGAGGAGCTTGCTTCCTCACCTTCTTCTTCGAAGATATCAATGGCGAAGGAGAATAAGCTATCGGGAGAATCTTGTTCCTGAAAATGAGAATGAAATAAGTCATTTTTATGGTCAAAGCTTCGGCAGACGATACTGGTGGAAAAATTGGATGACTTACTTGCTTCAAGGCAATTTCTTGCCTTTGACTCAAAGATACCGATGGAGCTACAGGTTGATCGGCAAGTGTTGCCGATGAAACGATATCGACTGAAAGAAGACAGGAAGGGTTATAAGGCTAAATGAGAATAAGTTTATCGGCGGAAGTGTTGTTGAAATATGTTACCTGGAGAAGGAACAACAGTTGTCTGAATTCGGGGAACTGCCGATGATATAATTGGACCTGTTGGGCCAGTTGTTTGTCCACCCACGTCAGCTGATGTACCTTCTGTTTGAGATTCTTCCTGCTGGGGTTCTTCCATCGGTGGTGCTTCCTGCATTGGTTGGGGAGATGGTGCTTGCTGTGTCTGGACTTCTGGCGAAGAAGGGGAAGATTCTACCGGGATTGGAGACACCGGAGGAGGAGGGGGAGTTGCCACTTTCTGGCGCTTCGTTCCAGCCTTAGCACCTTGGGTGCCCTTCCTCTTTGGCTGGCTAGACTGGGGGGCATCGGTACCTTGGCGCTTGGCTTTTGCCGATGCACCAGTTTGCTGCAACAACAAAAAGGAGTTTATGAGCACAGATAGCCAATACAAAGATAGTCAGCATAAATGAAAAGGGTTTGACAAATTGCCTTGAAAGCTTGCGCCAGAGTGGAAGCAGCTACCGTTGGCGATGTCTGAGTTTTCCTGGTGGTAACTTTCTTGAGGCGCGCACCCCGATGCACGATGGAAGCCAGAGTGGGAGCATTGTGGCCGATTGAGGAGATCGGGCCTGATGGGAACAAGTCGATCGGCTTGCCACTCCTGCTAACCGATGGGGGGATGTTGTCAACCTGCAAAAGGAATACAGGGGTAAGTTACCGATGGAAATAGTATTGAAAAATGAAACATCGGTTTAAAATACTTACAGTGTCATCGGGGACTTCGTATTCGAGGTCGATCATGCCGCGGTATGAGAGGGCCGATCTGCAGAATAGATGTTCTTTCCATTCTGCCCACCATAGCTTGTATGCCTGAGTAATAAAGGCAGCTGGGACCCATTCTAACAGATCTACATCTGTATCGGCATTTGGTGGTAGCTGGGCTACTCGAGTCCACTCGAGGAGGTTGGTGATGGGTTCTCTGGGTTTTATCACATCGGCATAAGGAAGTGCAATCGGCAACTGGCCGAAAGCTAGCTGACGGGCTAAGGCCGATGGATTGTAAAATTCATAGGTTTGGGGAGAAGTTTTTGTGCTACCAAAGAAATTCACTGGTATGGCTCTAGGAGTCACAATTGCTATCATCACCTCATTATCTCTGTCAAGAGCTTCATCAAATGGATTGAAGGTTAGAGGGAGCATGCTGTCTGGGTCATCATAAGCCAACCATGGTCGTTCATCTCTGGCCAACCCCTCATACAGAGTCTGGAAGAATCAGCCGATTTGATCCGGATTACTCCCTGAACCAGGTAGAACTATGGCAGCTTCGCCAAAATTCAGGGGGGCACGTGTTGCCGATTCCTCTTCACCCAACACATGATTTTCGGCTATATCTCTTGGGAAATGCTGTGTGAACAAGTTGAAGTCAAGGCGCTTATGCAAGTGCAGATTGAGCCACATGTTAATAAACCACTAGGGACCTCCCAAGTTGCCGATAGACTGACCAAGCAGGAGTTTCTGGGCTACCTGATGGAGAAGATGGTAAGCAGCGCCAAGCAAGTATCGGCCGAGAGGAAATTGGCCACCGTTAGCCAGTCTCTCTGCTGCCGATAGATAGACAGAAGTCGGTCCTGCCGATCGACCACAGAATACGAACTTGTCTAGCCACATGTTCAGAAAGGAGGTTTGTTCCTTTATGGTGACAGGCCCCTTCCCACGGTACTTCTGAATGTACCCCGACCAACCGCCGATAGCGCGAGTCTCCACTTTGGCACTAGGAGCAGTATCAAAAAAGTGGGTGCTATCGGCAGAAAAGACGTCCAGACCAGTAAGCATAGCTACATCGGCAAGAGTGGGAGAAACAGGGCCGTGGCCAAAGACGAAAGCATTGAGGGTATCTGACCAAAAATAAGACGCAGCTATCAACAGTGACTCGTTCTTGTGCATATCGGCAATGGATAGCCTGATGCATTGGGCTAGCTTCCTTTCACCCCACTGGACTTCATTCGAATTACTGACTCTCAAGAACCAGTCTTTCCACCCTACAGTAGGGCTGGGCCAAGAGCGAAGGGTGTCTTTCCACAGATCTAAAGAAAAGTTTTCGGCTCTAAAGGGAATCCTGTTGGTTTCTGCATTGATAAGGTCAGTTGGGTCTGGATTCCCTAGAGGGCCGAGGCACTGAAGGTGTGGTTGATCGGTGGGGATGACAATTTTGTTGGACAACTCCTAGTATTTTGGGGAATAAAAATACAAAGAAAAAGGAAAAGGAAGATATTCAGTAAGACGAAACGCGGATGAACAGGAATGCGAAAAAGGGTACAGGAGATGAGATGGAGATCTGACCTCAGGAACGACGAAGTTAATGGCCATCTTGCAGCAAGGAGAGCGTTTTGAGGGCACCGGAGTTGATGAGGAGGAGTGCTTGTCGGAGGTCTTGAAGATTTTCAATGGCACCGCCGCTGGAAAAGTAAAAGTTGGGATGGTGGAATGATGTGATGGAGAAGGAGTACCCGAGAAGGGACTATTTATAGGACGAAACGGGCAAGGGCAAATTTGACTTATCTCTTTGCCGCATCCGAGAAACCCGAGGGTGCTCAGGAAGATATGGTAACTGTTCGCACGATAATCAAGGGATTGTGCAGGTGATTTGATAGGAAGCGGTCATCATCCATAGATATTTCACTGTGCGATATCTCCTGGTCGGTCCATCGGCAGCGCCTTGTAACGGTCATATTGCCGATGGGCAGGTAACATGGAGATAGCCGTTTGGGAGGATAACATATGGACGTTCATCGACAAGTACCTGTAACGGTAATATTGCCGATGTGCGACTAAACTGGAAATGTCCGTTTGGGGAAGTTGAGGATTTCGAGGAATCTGCAGAGGAATAAGATCAGAGTTGTCCAGGTTAAGGCTGTCGGTTACTAAATTGGGAGCATTAATTGCGGGAAGGCATCATTACTGCAGAGAATTTTGGAGCATTAATGATTTCATTCTCCGAAATTGGGGGGCATGTGTTGACACCGTTTTTGGGCACGTGTCCATGATTGGTAAAGTGTAGGTCGGCAAGATAAGACGACAGTGCTTGATCTACAGGGTGAGTTGCCGATGAAGATGGTTGCCGATGGAAGGATGGTTGAATGTGACCAAGTCCATAGGTGATGATGTGTTTGTGCCGATGGCTATGACAGAGGAGTCTGCCGATGACACAGAGGAAGAATCTGGAAGTTGCCGATCAGCTTATGGGGATGTCCTAGTTTGTTACGAGAGGATAGTTTTACGTTTTCCTTAGTTATTTAGATCGTTTTGTACACGAACTCTGTTTAAATTTGGAATTCGAATTCTAGTCGTGTCTGGTTGCAGCTCTTTGAGCAGGGTATAAATGTAGACCCTCGGGCCTTGTAAAAAAAAGAATCAATCAATCAAACACAAGTTTCTACGCATATTCTAGCATCTACTTTTCGACGATTTCGTCATACTTTTTTTTCCTTTTTATTACGAGTTCTTAGGAATTCGTCGACTTAAGCTCGGCGTATTCTCGAGTTCCGCGTGAGTACCTCTTGGCCGTGACATCCGGGCGCATCGCTGTTGTCAGGACCAAAGTATTCGAGTTACCACCTTCGCCGATAGTAAGGTCAAATCGGCTGGCACGCCTTAACGTTTGAACCGGGTATTAGCCCTTTGTGTTTGTAGATCAGATTTTGCATCAACAGAACTAAACAAGGCCTTAGTTCTCAAAAATTTTGAAAATTTTTCAACATTCCCCGTCACATGAATGTTACGGTACTTGCATTAAATATTAAATATAGATAAAAAATAACTAAATACACAATTTATCTGTAATTTGCGAGACGAATCTTCTGAGCCTAGTTAATTCATGACTAGACAAAATTTATCAAATATAAAAAAAATGCTACAATATTTATTTTACAAAAAAAATTACAACTAAACATCTGGTTCACCAACACAACAAGGCACGCAACAACTCGGCCTGCTGCAGACCACGGATGGCCATTGGCCGGACTCCGCTTTCGGCAGCAGTGGCCAGTGGCGGTGGCATCCATTAATACTGTGTGTGAGTTGTGACATATACTTGACTAGTATGCCTTTTCTTTTCAAAAAACATTAAAAGCATTTTTTTAAAAAAATATATCTACAATCTATTCGTGCCGTGTTCCTTTTTTATTAAAAAATTAGTGTGGTGTTCCTAAAAAAAATCTATCCATGTCCACTGTTCCGGCAATTGTAACACACTACAACATGACCAAAATATATACTATAATATAATATAACGCAGCAGAAAGTTTGAAGAAAAAGTAAAGTAGGAGACGACTTAGATTAGGTTGGAGCTCCCAGTTCCTATTTTCTACATATTCAGATACACATCGGCAGGGAGAGAACAGTAAAAATGTAATGGTAAATCCTAGAGAAATATGGTTAACCTGAGGCGCTAGGTGTGTAATAGCCTAATAGGTGTTAGTGAAGAAAGAATTATATTTTCGTTAATGCTGTAGGAAAAAAAAAAGCAGTAAAAATCAGGTTTGGAGAAAATTAGTTGCACTGTTGAAGTGCACCTGCGAGGCAGCCACACGCCCTCACGCGCCCAGGAGCCAACTGAAAAAATACAGGGACCTCGTGGTAAGAAGTGGAAACATGCAAGGGGCTGAAAAGGAGGCGCGTAGGGGCATATATTTGTAAGAAACGGTGACCAGGGTCCACCTGAAAAAACACAGGGACCTCGTGGTACGAAATGGGAACATGCCAGGGACCGAAAAGGAATCGCTCAGGGGCGTATCTGCAAGAACCAGGGACCAGGGTGCAAAATCTCAAAAAAATTTGGACCATTTCTCGATTTGTGCGTGTCATCCTTGCGCAGGGGCCATGCTAATCTTCTCTGTATCGTTCCAATTTTATCAGATGTCTCCGAAGAGACGACGCTGTGGCTACGCCTGAGCTTATAAGCTGGCGTTCCTCAAGTTGGCTGGGCGAGGTGGTGCTAAAACTCTGCTCGCACCGAACTGAGACGGACCGAAGCGCGCGCTCGACGGCTGACTCCAGTTGGGCCGCACTTCCGTGGGCTGGACAATCGGGGCCCAACCTTTGAAAGCGGCCTCTCCCTCGACCAACCCTCAAAATCTGGCGTGCACACACGCTGTGTACGTGCGCGCTTAGCTGGGCCGGATGCATCTGGCGTTTCGAGTCATCACAGAAGAATTCTGATTTCCTAAAAAAAAAAAAACCACAGAACAATTTTGAAATACAAATTTGTAACTGTTATTACTCCAGTGCTTTTGTTAATCCCCATCATCAGTACATTTAGCGACGGCAGATTCCTGTTATCGCCGCTATTTTGATTTCCTCGTCCCAAGGTGTTTTCATATTTATATCCTTTTTTTAATATAAAATCCTTTTTGCGTAACTAAAATATCGTTGTAGCACATGTTTCTTCCTCCAACTTTAAAAGGGGCGAATTGTCTCTCTCAATACTTTGAAAACACTTAAATAATCTCCTTGCTCCGGTTAGAAATAGTTTTCAATGTGTTTTTTCATTTCATTTAGAAACTACAATAAACACCTGAATAAGGTTTTTAAACAAAAAATATCTCTAAGTTTATAAAATTCTAAGAAAAAAATCCTAGAGGGACATTGGACACAATAATCC
>NW_018396542.1:0-15101 GCF_000003195.3 Sorghum bicolor | reverse complement strand
CGAGTATCCATACTCGCTCTTGTAGTTCATAAACTATAAGAAAGATGTAAAATTTGTAAATAAATTTCTTTCGGCTTTGTCAAATAAAGAAATGATCAAACTAAATATTGTAGATCTTGAAAAGTTATACAACTTTGTAGTTAAAAACTTTTTGATTTGAATTCGTTTAGGCCTTCAAAATTCGATTTGAAATTTTCTTTGCCGAGTGTTTTATTTTTGACACTCGGCAAAGAATTTTCCAATTTAAGAAATTTAAATGTAGTTTTTGCATGACAAGATGATTTCAAAACAAAAATTTATCAGCTACAAAGTTTCATAACTTTTTGAGATCTACAAAGTTTATTTAGAGAGTTTTTCCATCCGAGTTGTTTAAAAAAAATCAAAATTTAAAATTTTCCATTAAAAATGCCTTTTTGCATGACAAGATGAACTCCAATAAAAAAGTTGCCACATACAAAATTTCATAACTTCTCAAAATTTTGGTTATTTTGTCATATGTTCATCCGACATGGTGATTCTAATATTTTTCTAAAATCTTATATATCTCTCTTGTAGTTTCATAAACTATAAGAGAGATGCAAAATTTGTAAATAAATTTGTTTTGGCTTTATCAAATAAAGAAATGATCAAACTAAATGTTGTAGATCTTGAGAAGTTATACAACTTTGTAGTTAAAAACTTTTTGATTTGAATTCGTTTAGGCCTTCAAAATTCGATTTGAAATTTTCTTTGCCCGAGTGTTTTAATTTTGACACTCGGCAAAATCGGCAAAGAATGTCTTTGCCGAGTGTCAAACAAAATCACTCGCCAAAGAATTTTCAAATTTAAGAAAATCAAATGTAGTTTTTACATGACAAGATGATTTCAAAACAAAAAGTTATCAACTACAAAGTTTCATAACTTTTTGAGATCTACAAAGTTTATTTAGAGAGTTTTTCTATCCGAGGTTGTTTAAAAAAAATCAAAATTTTAAATTTTAAATCAAAAACGCGGTTTTGCATGACAAGATGAACTCAAATAAAAAAGTTGCCAAATACAAAATTCCATAACTTCTCAAGATCTACAGAGTTTATTTTGGTTATTTTGTCATATGTTCATCCGACATGGTGATTCTAATAATTTTCTAAAATCTTATATATCTCTCTTGTAGTTTCATAAACTATAAGAGAGAGATGTAAAATTTATAAACACCTTTGTTTTGGCTTTGTCAAATAAATAAATGATCAAAATAAATGTTGTAGATCTTGAGAAGTTATACAACTTTGTAGTTAAAAACTTTTTGATTTGAATTCATTTAGGCCTTCAAAATTCGATTTGAAATTTTCTTTACCCGAGTGTTTTAATTTCGACACTCGGCAAAATCGGCAAAGAATGTCTTTGCCGAGTGTCAAACAAAATCACTCGCCAAAAAATTTTCAAATTTAAGAAAATCAGATGTAGTTTTTACATGACAAGATGATTTTAAAACAAAAAGTTATCAACTATAAAGTTTCATAACTTTTTGAGATCTACAAAGTTTATTTAGAGAGTTTTTCCATCCGAGGTTGTTTAAAAAAATCAAAATTTTAAATTTTAAATCAAAAACGCGGTTTTGCATGACAAGATGAACTCAAATAAAAAAGTTACCAAATACAAAATTCCATAACTTCTCAAGATCTACAGAGTTTATTTTGGTTATTTTATCATATGTTCATCCGACATGGTGATTCTAATAATTTTCTAAAATCTTATATATCTCCCTTGTAGTTTTATAAACTATAAGAGAGAGATGTAAAATTTATAAACACCTTTGTTTTGGCTTTGTCAAATAAATAAATGATCAAAATAAATGTTGTAGATCTTGAGAAGTTATACATCATTTAGGCCTTCAAAATTCGATTTGAAATTTTCTTTGTCTGAGTGTTTTATTTTTGACACTCGGCAAAGAATTTTCAAATTTAAGAAATTCAAATGTAGTTTTTACATGACAAGATGATTTCAAAACAAAAAGTTATCAACTACAAAGTTTCATAAATTTTTGAGATCTACAGAGTTTATTTAGAGAGTTTTTCCATCCAAGGTTGTTTAAAAAAATCAAAATTTAAAATTTTCAATCAAAAACGCGGTTTTGCGTGACAAGATGAAATCAAATAAAAATGTTGGCAAATACAAAATTCCATAACTTCTCAAGATCTACATAGTTTATTTTGGTTATTTTGTCATATGTTCATGCGACATGGTGATTCTAATATTTTTCTAAAATCTTATATATCTCTCTTGTAGTTTCATAAACTATAAGAAAGATGTAAAATTTGTAAATAAATTTCTTTCGGCTTTGTCAAATAAAGAAATGATCAAACTAAATATTGTAGATCTTGAGAAGTTATACAACTTTGTAGTTAAAAACTTTTTGATTTGAATTCGTTTAGGCCTTCAAAATTCGATTTGAAATTTTCTTTGCCGAGTGTTTTATTTTTGACACTCGGCAAAGAATTTTCCAATTTAAGAAATTTAAATGTAGTTTTTGCATGTCAAGATGATTTCAAAACAAAAATTTATCAGCTACAAAGTTTCATAACTTTTTGAGATCTACAAAGTTTATTTAGAGAGTTTTTCCATCCGAGTTGTTTAAAAAAAATCAAAATTTAAAATTTTCCATTAAAAATGCCTTTTTGCATGACAAGATGAACTCCAATAAAAAAGTTGCCACATACAAAATTTCATAACTTCTCAAAATTTTGGTTATTTTGTCATATGTTCATCCGACATGGTGATTCTAATATTTTTCTAAAATCTTATATATCTCTCTTGTAGTTTCATAAACTATAAGAGAGATGCAAAATTTGTAAATAAATTTGTTTTGGCTTTATCAAATAAAGAAATGATCAAACTAAATATTGTAGATCTTGAGAAGTTATACAACTTTGTAGTTAAAAACTTTTTGATTTGAATTCGTTTAGGCCTTCAAAATTCGATTTGAAATTTTCTTTGCCCGAGTGTTTTAATTTTGACACTCGGCAAAATCGGCAAAGAATGTCTTTGCCGAGTGTCAAACAAAATCACTCGCCAAAGAATTTTCAAATTTAAGAAAATCAAATGTAGTTTTTACATGACAAGATGATTTCAAAACAAAAAGTTATCAACTACAAAGTTTCATAACTTTTTGAGATCTACAAAGTTTATTTAGAGAGTTTTTCTATCCGAGGTTGTTTAAAAAAAATCAAAATTTTAAATTTTAAATCAAAAACGCGGTTTTGCATGACAAGATGAACTCAAATAAAAAAGTTGCCAAATACAAAATTCCATAACTTCTCAAGATCTACAGAGTTTATTTTGGTTATTTTGTCATATGTTCATCCGACATGGTGATTCTAATAATTTTCTAAAATCTTATATATCTCTCTTGTAGTTTCATAAACTATAAGAGAGAGATGTAAAATTTATAAACACCTTTCTTTTGGCTTTGTCAAATAAATAAATGATCAAAATAAATGTTGTAGATCTTGAGAAGTTATACATCATTTAGGCCTTCAAAATTCGATTTGAAATTTTCTTTGTCCGAGTGTTTTATTTTTGACACTCGGCAAAGAATTTTCAAATTTAAGAAATTCAAATGTAGTTTTTACATGACAAGATGATTTCAAAACAAAAAGTTATCAACTACAAAGTTTCATAACTTTTTGAGATCTACAGAGTTTATTTAGAGAGTTTTTCCATCCGAGGTTGTTTAAAAAAATCAAAATTTAAAATTTTCAATCAAAAACGCGGTTTTGCGTGACAAGATGAACTCAAATAAAAAAGTTGACAAATACAAAATTCCATAACTTCTCAAGATCTACATAGTTTATTTTGGTTATTTTGTCATATGTTCATCCGACATGGTGATTCTAATATTTTTCTAAAATCTTATATATCTCTCTTGTAGTTTCATAAACTATAAGAAAGATGTAAAATTTGTAAATAAATTTCTTTCGGCTTTGTCAAATAAAGAAATGATCAAACTAAATATTGTAGATCTTGAGAAGTTATACAACTTTGTAGTTAAAAACTTTTTGATTTGAATTCGTTTAGGCCTTCAAAATTCGATTTGAAATTTTCTTTGCCGAGTGTTTTATTTTTGACACTCGGCAAAGAATTTTCCAATTTAAGAAATTTAAATGTAGTTTTTGCATGTCAAGATGATTTCAAAACAAAAATTTATCAGCTACAAAGTTTCATAACTTTTTGAGATCTACAAAGTTTATTTAGAGAGTTTTTCCATCCGAGTTGTTTAAAAAAAATCAAAATTTAAAATTTTCCATTAAAAATGCCTTTTTGCATGACAAGATGAACTCCAATAAAAAAGTTGCCACATACAAATTTCATACTTCTCAAAATTTTGGTTATTTTGTCATATGTTCATCCGACATGGTGATTCTAATATTTTTCTAAAATCTTATATATCTCTCTTGTAGTTTCATAAACTATAAGAGAGATGCAAAATTTGTAAATAAATTTGTTTTGGCTTTATCAAATAAAGAAATGATCAAACTAAATGTTGTAGATCTTGAGAAGTTATACAACTTTGTAGTTAAAAACTTTTTGATTTGAATTCGTTTAGGCCTTCAAAATTCGATTTGAAATTTTCTTTGCCCGAGTGTTTTAATTTTGACACTCGGCAAAATCGGCAAAGAATGTCTTTGCCGAGTGTCAAACAAAATCACTCGCCAAAGAATTTTCAAATTTAAGAAAATCAAATGTAGTTTTTACATGACAAGATGATTTCAAAACAAAAAGTTATCAACTACAAAGTTTCATAACTTTTTGAGATCTACAAAGTTTATTTAGAGAGTTTTTCTATCCGAGGTTGTTTAAAAAAAATCAAAATTTTAAATTTTAAATCAAAAACGCGGTTTTGCATGACAAGATGAACTCAAATAAAAAAGTTGCCAAATACAAAATTCCATAACTTCTCAAGATCTACAGAGTTTATTTTGGTTATTTTGTCATATGTTCATCCGACATGGTGATTCTAATAATTTTCTAAAATCTTATATATCTCTCTTGTAGTTTCATAAACTATAAGAGAGAGATGTAAAATTTATAAACACCTTTCTTTTGGCTTTGTCAAATAAATAAATGATCAAAATAAATGTTGTAGATCTTGAGAAGTTATACATCATTTAGGCCTTCAAAATTCGATTTGAAATTTTCTTTGTCCGAGTGTTTTATTTTTGACACTCGGCAAATAATTTTCTAATTTAAGAAATTCAAATGTAGTTTTTACATGACAAGATGATTTCAAAACAAAAAGTTATCAACTACAAAGTTTCATAACTTTTTGAGATCTACAGAGTTTATTTAGAGAGTTTTTCCATCCGAGGTTGTTTAAAAAAATCAAAATTTAAAATTTTCAATCAAAAACGCGGTTTTGCGTGACAAGATGAACTCAAATAAAAAAGTTGACAAATACAAAATTCCATAACTTCTCAAGATCTACATAGTTTATTTTGGTTATTTTGTCATATGTTCATCCGACATGGTGATTCTAATATTTTTCTAAAATCTTATATATCTCTCTTGTAGTTTCATAAACTATAAGAAAGATGTAAAATTTGTAAATAAATTTCTTTCGGCTTTGTCAAATAAAGAAATGATCAAACTAAATATTGTAGATCTTGAGAAGTTATACAACTTTGTAGTTAAAAACTTTTTGATTTGAATTCGTTTAGGCCTTCAAAATTCGATTTGAAATTTTCTTTGCCGAGTGTTTTATTTTTGACACTCGTCAAAGAATTTTCCAATTTAAGAAATTTAAATGTAGTTTTTGCATGACAAGATGATTTCAAAACAAAAATTTATCAGCTACAAAGTTTCATAACTTTTTGAGATCTACAAAGTTTATTTAGAGAGTTTTTCCATCCGAGTTGTTTAAAAAAAATCAAAATTTAAAATTTTCCATTAAAAATGCCGTTTTGCATGACAAGATGAACTCCAATAAAAAAGTTGCCACATACAAAATTTCATAACTTCTCAAAATTTTGGTTATTTTGTCATATGTTCATCCGACATGGTGATTCTAATATTTTTCTAAAATCTTATATATCTCTCTTGTAGTTTCATAAACTATAAGAAAGATGTAAAATTTGTAAATAAATTTCTTTCGGCTTTGTCAAATAAAGAAATGATCAAACTAAATATTGTAGATCTTGAAAAAGTTATACAACTTTGTAGTTAAAAACTTTTTGATTTGAATTCGTTTAGGCCTTCAAAATTCGATTTGAAATTTTCTTTGCCCGAGTGTTTTAATTTTGACACTCGGCAAAATCGGCAAAGAATGTCTTTGCCGAGTGTCAAACAAAATCACTCGCCAAAGAATTTTCAAATTTAAGAAAATCAAATGTAGTTTTTACATGACAAGATGATTTCAAAACAAAAAGTTATCAACTACAAAGTTTCATAACTTTTTGAGATCTACAAAGTTTATTTAGAGAGTTTTTCTATCCGAGGTTGTTTAAAAAAAATCAAAATTTTAAATTTTAAATCAAAAACGCGGTTTTGCATGACAAGATGAACTCAAATAAAAAAGTTGCCAAATACAAAATTCCATAACTTCTCAAGATCTACAGAGTTTATTTTGGTTATTTTGTCATATGTTCATCCGACATGGTGATTCTAATAATTTTCTAAAATCTTATATATCTCTCTTGTAGTTTCATAAACTATAAGAGAGAGATGTAAAATTTATAAACACCTTTCTTTTGGCTTTGTCAAATAAATAAATGATCAAAATAAATGTTGTAGATCTTGAGAAGTTATACATCATTTAGGCCTTCAAAATTCGATTTGAAATTTTCTTTGTCCGAGTGTTTTATTTTTGACACTCGGCAAAGAATTTTCAAATTTAAGAAATTCAAATGTAGTTTTTACATGACAAGATGATTTCAAAACAAAAAGTTATCAACTACAAAGTTTCATAACTTTTTGAGATCTACAGAGTTTATTTAGAGAGTTTTTCCATCCGAGGTTGTTTAAAAAAATCAAAATTTAAAATTTTCAATCAAAAACGCGGTTTTGCGTGACACGATGAACTCAAATAAAAAAGTTGACAAATACAAAATTCCATAACTTCTCAAGATCTACATAGTTTATTTTGGTTATTTTGTCATATGTTCATCCGACATGGTGATTCTAATATTTTTCTAAAATCTTATATATCTCTCTTGTAGTTTCATAAACTATAAGAAAGATGTAAAATTTGTAAATAAATTTCTTTCGGCTTTGTCAAATAAAGAAATGATCAAACTAAATATTGTAGATCTTGAGAAGTTATACAACTTTGTAGTTAAAAACTTTTTGATTTGAATTCGTTTAGGCCTTCAAAATTCGATTTGAAATTTTCTTTGCCGAGTGTTTTATTTTTGACACTCGGCAAAGAATTTTCCAATTTAAGAAATTTAAATGTAGTTTTTGCATGACAAGATGATTTCAAAACAAAAATTTATCAGCTACAAAGTTTCATAACTTTTTGAGATCTACAAAGTTTATTTAGAGAGTTTTTCCATCCGAGTTGTTTAAAAAAATCAAAATTTAAAATTTTCCATTAAAAATGCCGTTTTGCATGACAAGATGAACTCCAATAAAAAAGTTGCCACATACAAAATTTCATAACTTCTCAAAATTTTGGTTATTTTGTCATATGTTCATCCGACATGGTGATTCTAATATTTTTCTAAAATCTTATATATATCTCTTGTAGTTTCATAAACTATAAGAGAGATGCAAAATTTGTAAATAAATTTGTTTTGGCTTTATCAAATAAAGAAATGATCAAACTAAATGTTGTAGATCTTGAGAAGTTATACAACTTTGTAGTTAAAAACTTTTTGATTTGAATTCGTTTAGGCCTTCAAAATTCGATTTGAATTTTTCTTTGCCCGAGTGTTTTAATTTTGACACTCGGCAAAATTGGCAAAGAATGTCTTTGCCGAGTGTCAAACAAAATCACTCGCCAAAGAATTTTCAAATTTAAGAAAATCCAATGTAGTTTTTACATGACAAGATGATTTCAAAACAAAAAGTTATCAACTACAAAGTTTCATAACTTTTTGAGATCTACAAAGTTTATTTAGAGAGTTTTTCTATCCGAGGTTGTTTAAAAAAAATCAAAATTTTAAATTTTAAATCAAAAACGCGGTTTTGCATGACAAGATGAACTCAAATAAAAAAGTTGCCAAATACAAAATTTCATAACTTCTCAAGATCTACAGAGTTTATTTAGGTTATTTTGTCATATGTTCATCCGACATGGTGATTCTAATATTTTTCTAAAATCTTATATATCTCTCTTGTAGTTTCATAAACTATAAGAGAGATGTAAAATTTGTAAATAAATTTGTTTGGCTTTGTTAAATAAAAAAATGATCAAAATAAATGTTGTAGATCTTGAGAAGTTATACAACTTTGTAGTTAAAAACATTTTGATTTGAATTCGTTTAGGACTTCAAAATTCGATTTGAATTTTTCTTTGCCGAGTTTCTTGCCGAGTGTCAAAGAAAAACACTCGGCAAAGAATTTTCAAATTTAAGAAATTCAAATGTAGTTTTTGCATGACAAGATGATTTCAAAACAAAAAGTTATCAACTAAAAAGTTTCATAACTTTTTGAGATCTACAGAGTTTATTTAGAGAGTTTTTCCATCCGAGGTTGTTTAAAAAAATCAAAATTTAAAATTTTCAATCAAAAACGCGGTTTTGCGTGACAAGATGAACTCAAAGAAAAAAGTTGGCAAATACAAAATTCCATAACTTCTCAAGATCTACATAGTTTATTTTGGTTATTTTGTCATATGTTCATCCGATATGGTGATTCTAATATTTTTCTAAAATCTTATATATCTCTCTTGTAGTTTCATAAACTATAAGAAAGATGTAAAATTTGTAAATAAATTTCTTTTGGCTTTGTCAAATAAAGAAATGATTAAACTAAATATTGTAGATCTTGAGAAGTTATACAACTTTGTAGTTAAAAACTTTTTGATTTGAATTCGTTTAGGCCTTCAAAATTCGATTTGAAATTTTCTTTGCCAAGTGTTTTATTTTTGACACTCGGCAAAGAATTTTCAAATTTAAGAAATTTAAATGTAGTTTTTGCATGACAAGATGATTTCAAAACAAAAATTTATCAGCTACAAAGTTTCATAACTTTTTGAGATCTACAAAGTTTATTTAGAGAGTTTTTCCATCCGAGGTTGTTTAAAAAAATCAAAATTTAAAATTTTCCATTAAAAATGCGGTTTTGCATGACAAGATGAACTCCAATAAAAAAGTTGCCAAATACAAAATTTCATAACTTCTCAAAATTTTGGTTATTTTGTCATATGTTCATCCGAGATGGTGATTCTAATATTTTTCTAAAATCTTATATATCTCTCTTGTAGTTTCATAAACTATAAGAGAGATGCAAAATTTGTAAATAAATTTGTTTTGGCTTTGTCAAATAAAGAAATGATCAAACTAAATGTTGTAGATCTTGAGAAGTTATACAACTTTGTAGTTAAAAACTTTTAGATTTGAATTCGTTTAGGCCTTCAAAATTCGATTTGAAATTTTCTTTGCCCGAGTGTTTTAATTTTGACACTTGGCAAAATCGGCAAAGAATGTCTTTGCCGAGTGTCAAAAAAAATCACTCGCCAAAAAATTTTCAAATTTAAGAAAATCAAATGTAGTTTTTACATAACAAGATGATTTCAAAACAAAAAGTTATCAACTATAAAGTTTCATAACTTTTTGAGATCTACAAAGTTTATTTAGAGAGTTTTTCCATCCGAGGTTGTTTAAAAAAAATCAAAATTTTAAATTTTAAATCAAAAACGCGGTTTTGCATGACAAGATGAACTCAAATAAAAAAGTTGCCAAATACAAAATTCCATAACTTCTCAAGATCTACAGAGTTTATTTTGGTTATTTTGTCATATGTTCATCCGACATGGTGATTCTAATAATTTTCTAAAATCTTATATATCTCTCTTGTAGTTTCATAAACTATAAGAGAGAGATGTAAAATTTATAAACACCTTTGTTTTGGCTTTGTCAAATAAATAAATGATCAAAATAAATGTTGTAGATCTTGAGAAGTTATACATCATTTAGGCCTTCAAAATTCGATTTGAAATTTTCTTTGTCCGAGTGTTTTATTTTTGACACTCGGCAAAGAATTTTCAAATTTAAGAAATTCAAATGTAGTTTTTACATGACAAGATGATTTCAAAACAAAAAGTTATCAACTACAAAGTTTCATAACTTTTTGAGAACTACAGAGTTTATTTAGAGAGTTTTTCCATCCGAGGTTGTTTAAAAAAATCAAAATTTAAAATTTTCAATCAAAAACGCGGTTTTGCGTGACAAGATGAACTCAAATAAAAAAGTTGGCAAATACAAAATTCCATAACTTCTCAAGATTTACATAGTTTATTTTGGTTATTTTGTCATATGTTCATCCGACATGGTGATTCTAATATTTTTCTAAAATCTTATATATCTCTCTTGTAGTTTCATAAACTATAAGAAAGATGTAAAATTTGTAAATAAATTTCTTTCGGCTTTGTCAAATAAAGAAATGATCAAACTAAATATTGTAGATCTTGAGAAGTTATACAACTTTGTAGTTAAAAACTTTTTGATTTGAATTCGTTTAGGCCTTCAAAATTCGATTTGAAATTTTCTTTGCCGAGTGTTTTATTTTTGACACTCGGCAAAGAATTTTCAAATTTAAGAAATTTAAATGTAGTTTTTGCATGACAAGATGATTTCTAAAAAAAAATTTATCAGCTACAAAGTTTCATAACTTTTTGAGATCTACAAAGTTTATTTAGAGAGTTTTTCCATCTGAGTTGTTTAAACAAAATCAAAATTTAAAATTTTCCATTAAAAATGCCGTTTTGCATGACAAGATGAACTCCAATAAAAAAGTTGCCAAATACAAAATTTCATAACTTCTCAAAATTTTGGTTATTTTGTCATATGTTCATCCGACATGGTGATTCTAATATTTTTCTAAAATCTTATATATCTCTCTTGTAGTTTCATAAACTATAAGAGAGATGCAAGATTTGTAAATAAATTTGTTTTGGCTTTGTGAAATAAAGAAATGATCAAACTAAATGTTGTAGATCTTGAGAAGTTATACAACTTTGTAGTTAAAAACTTTTTGATTTGAATTCGTTTAGGCCTTCAAAATTCGATTTGAAATTTTCTTTGCCCGAGTGTTTTAATTTTGACACTCGGCAAAATCGGCAAAGAATGTCTTTGCCGAGTGTCAAACAAAATCACTCGCCAAAGAATTTTCAAATTTAAGAAAATCAAATGTAGGTTTTACATGACAAGATGATTTCAAAACAAAAAGTTATCAACTACAAAGTTTCATAACTTTTTGAGATCTACAAAGTTTATTTAGAGAGTTTTTCTATCCGAGGTTGTTTAAAAAAAATCAAAATTTTAAATTTTAAATCAAAAACGCGGTTTTGCATGACAAGATGAACTCAAATAAAAAAGTTGCCAAATACAAAATTCCATAACTTCTCAAGATCTACAGAGTTTATTTTGGTTATTTTGTCATATGTTCATCCGACATGGTGATTCTAATAATTTTCTAAAATCTTATATATCTCTCTTGTAGTTTCATAAACTATAAGAGAGAGATGTAAATTTATAAACACCTTTCTTTTGGCTTTGTCAAATAAATAAATGATCAAAATAAATGTTGTAGATCTTGAGAAGTTATACATCATTTAGGCCTTCAAAATTCGATTTGAAATTTTCTTTGTCCGAGTGTTTTATTTTTGACACTCGGCAAAGAATTTTCAAATTTAAGAAATTCAAATGTAGTTTTTACATGACAAGATGATTTCAAAACAAAAAGTTATCAACTACAAAGTTTCATAACTTTTTGAGATCTACAGAGTTTATTTAGAGAGTTTTTCCATCCGAGGTTGTTTAAAAAAATCAAAATTTAAAATTTTCAATCAAAAACGCGGTTTTGCGTGACAAGATGAACTCAAATAAAAAAGTTGACAAATACAAAATTCCATAACTTCTCAAGATCTACATAGTTTATTTTGGTTATTTTGTCATATGTTCATCCGACATGGTGATTCTAATATTTTTCTAAAATCTTATATATCTCTCTTGTAGTTTCATAAACTATAAGAAAGATGTAAAATTTGTAAATAAATTTCTTTCGGCTTTGTCAAATAAAGAAATGATCAAACTAAATATTGTAGATCTTGAGAAGTTATACAACTTTGTAGTTAAAAACTTTTTGATTTGAATTCGTTTAGGCCTTCAAAATTCGATTTGAAATTTTCTTTGCCGAGTGTTTTATTTTTGACACTCGGCAAAGAATTTTCCAATTTAAGAAATTTAAATGTAGTTTTTGCATGTCAAGATGATTTCAAAACAAAAATTTATCAGCTACAAAGTTTCATAACTTTTTGAGATCTACAAAGTTTATTTAGAGAGTTTTTCCATCCGAGTTGTTTAAAAAAAATCAAAATTTAAAATTTTCCATTAAAAATGCCTTTTTGCATGACAAGATGAACTCCAATAAAAAAGTTGCCACATACAAAATTTCATAACTTCTCAAAATTTTGGTTATTTTGTCATATGTTCATCCGACATGGTGATTCTAATATTTTTCTAAAATCTTATATATCTCTCTTGTAGTTTCATAAACTATAAGAGAGATGCAAAATTTGTAAATAAATTTGTTTTGGCTTTATCAAATAAAGAAATGATCAAACTAAATGATGTAGATCTTGAGAAGTTATACAACTTTGTAGTTAAAAACTTTTTGATTTGAATTCGTTTAGGCCTTCAAAATTCGATTTGAAATTTTCTTTGCCCGAGTGTTTTAATTTTGACACTCGGCAAAATCGGCAAAGAATGTCTTTGCCGAGTGTCAAACAAAATCACTCGCCAAAGAATTTTCAAATTTAAGAAAATCAAATGTAGTTTTTACATGACAAGATGATTTCAAAACAAAAAGTTATCAACTACAAAGTTTCATAACTTTTTGAGATCTACAAAGTTTATTTAGAGAGTTTTTCTATCCGAGGTTGTTTAAAAAAAATCAAAATTTTAAATTTTAAATCAAAAACGCGGTTTTGCATGACAAGATGAACTCAAATAAAAAAGTTGCCAAATACAAAATTCCATAACTTCTCAAGATCTACAGAGTTTATTTTGGTTATTTTGTCATATGTTCATCCGACATGGTGATTCTAATAATTTTCTAAAATCTTATATATCTCTCTTGTAGTTTCATAAACTATAAGAGAGAGATGTAAAATTTATAAACACCTTTCTTTTGGCTTTGTCAAATAAATAAATGATCAAAATAAATGTTGTAGATCTTGAGAAGTTATACATCATTTAGGCCTTCAAAATTCGATTTGAAATTTTCTTTGTCCGAGTGTTTTATTTTTGACACTCGGCAAAGAATTTTCTAATTTAAGAAATTCAAATGTAGTTTTTACATGACAAGATGATTTCAAAACAAAAAGTTATCAACTACAAAGTTTCATAACTTTTTGAGATCTACAGAGTTTATTTAGAGAGTTTTTCCATCCGAGGTTGTTTAAAAAAATCAAAATTTAAAATTTTCAATCAAAAACGCGGTTTTGCGTGACAAGATGAACTCAAATAAAAAAGTTGACAAATACAAAATTCCATAACTTCTCAAGATCTACATAGTTTATTTTGGTTATTTTGTCATATGTTCATCCGACATGGTGATTCTAATATTTTTCTAAAATCTTATATATCTCTCTTGTAGTTTCATAAACTATAAGAAAGATGTAAAATTTGTAAATAAATTTCTTTCGGCTTTGTCAAATAAAGAAATGATCAAACTAAATATTGTAGATCTTGAAAAGTTATACAACTTTGTAGTTAAAAACTTTTTGATTTGAATTCGTTTAGGCCTTCAAAATTCGATTTGAAATTTTCTTTGCCGAGTGTTTTATTTTTGACACTCGGCAAAGAATTTTCCAATTTAAGAAATTTAAATGTAGTTTTTGCATGACAAGATGATTTCAAAAGAAAAATTTATCAGCTACAAAGTTTCATAACTTTTTGAGATCTACAAAGTTTATTTAGAGAGTTTTTCCATCCGAGTTGTTTAAAAAAAATCAAAATTTAAAATTTTCCATTAAAAATGCCTTTTTGCATGACAAGATGAACTCCAATAAAAAAGTTGCCACATACAAAATTTCATAACTTCTCAAAATTTTGGTTATTTTGTCATATGTTCATCCGACATGGTGATTCTAATATTTTTCTAAAATCTTATATATCTCTCTTGTAGTTTCATAAACTATAAGAGAGATGCAAAATTTGTAAATAAATTTGTTTTGGCTTTATCAAATAAAGAAATGATCAAACTAAATGTTGTAGATCTTGAGAAGTTATACAACTTTGTAGTTAAAAACTTTTTGATTTGAATTCGTTTAGGCCTTCAAAATTCGATTTGAAATTTTCTTTGCCCGAGTGTTTTAATTTTGACACTCGGCAAAATCGGCAAAGAATGTCTTTGCCGAGTGTCAAACAAAATCACTCGCCAAAGAATTTTCAAATTTAAGAAAATCAAATGTAGTTTTTACATGACAAGATGATTTCAAAACAAAAAGTTATCAACTACAAAGTTTCATAACTTTTTGAGATCTACAAAGTTTATTTAGAGAGTTTTTCTATCCGAGGTTGTTTAAAAAAAATCAAAATTTTAAATTTTAAATCAAAAACGCGGTTTTGCATGACAAGATGAACTCAAATAAAAAAGTTGCCAAATACAAAATTCCATAACTTCTCAAGATCTACAGAGTTTATTTTGGTTATTTTGTCATATGTTCATCCGACATGGTGATTCTAATAATTTTCTAAAATCTTATATATCTCTCTTGTAGTTTCATAAACTATAAGAGAGAGATGTAAAATTTATAAACACCTTTCTTTTGGCTTTGTCAAATAAATAAATGATCAAAATAAATGTTGTAGATCTTGAGAAGTTATACATCATTTAGGCCTTCAAAATTCGATTTGAATTTTCTTTGTCCGAGTGTTTATTTTGACACTCGCAAGATTTCTAAT
>NW_018396541.1:0-15310 GCF_000003195.3 Sorghum bicolor | reverse complement strand
GGGCCGATTCCCGGCCCAGATAGTGCTCAGGCTTCGCGGTCGGAATGACTTATCCTTCCAGCTATGTGTGGGGCATGCGTTCAACATGACATGAGAGCCGTCAACGATCGGTCCTTAATGGACACAGGCAGGGGCACTACGGTCATCCCCACCATAAGACCCTGCCCGGTCTCAAATTCATTCCCACACTTGGTTACTTTTCCTCAACGCATTATCAGCTAAACAAAACAGGTGTCCACCTTTATCTCGCAGGTGACAGGAAATCATCCGACTTCTACCGTACTAAGCAAGCTAAGCAATAGACTCCGAGCCTATCTACATAGGACAAGGTAGATGAACTAGTGGTAATATCAAGGAGTACTTATGCATCAACGATATCAAACAATTCCTATCACTTAAATGCAGCATAATAGAACAAGCATAATATATCATTTAAGTTAGCGAGAATAGGGAGACTTAGAATGCTCCGGGGCTTGACTTTCTCAAACATGCTCGGCTTGTCATCAGGGCACTCCTGCAACTCTTCTCCGGGCTCTGGTCCTCCCAGAAGTTCCTGCTCCTAGGTCTCCTCTTGCTCCTCGGGTCCCACCTCGTTCTCCTGCGAGCCTGTATGATGCATGCGTGCTCATGAGTGGAGTACGAGATGCCCGGGGTGCAATGCTTATGCAAGTGGGTACCAGATGACCATGACATGGTGCATAGATGATATAGGTGGTCATTTCTACAAGGTAGTCAACATCATCCAAGAACAAGTAATCAAACTAAGCATCTATTGCATTCTCTTCTACAAGTTGTCTTCATGGTTAACCAGCAAGCTAACATGATGCTTCAAAGATACACCAAACAATCTTTTATTCTATTTAATTCATGCACAACAATTCTTATTTTATTTAATCACTTTTGGACATACAAAAGTAGCACATATTTCTGTTTAACAACAAATTCCACAAAAATTATAGCAGATTACTAGTCAACCATAAGGGCTACCAAAATTTTCTCATAATATTTGGGCATTTATTTTGGGCTACAAAAATTACAAGATCACTCCAAGTATAATTGCCCTATTGTGGTGTAGGTGTCAAACAGTTTTTCATATTTTTATAATTTACTTATTAACATAAGAAACACCCACAAAAATTTCCAGATTAATTGCATGATCCAATTATTTATTAAAAATCATAAACCACTGCCATGCAAGCATTTAAATCATTATAAATTAATTCATATAGCAATTAATGTGTAACATATTTTTCCAGAGACTAATCATCCATGCAAAGCCAACAAAACAAGTTTCATATTTTTCTGATCTATATTTTAATTACTATGCATTTTCCAATTTTCAGCAAAAACATGGATTAAATATATTTGTACAGAAAAGTTGTTCAAACATGACATGCAACCACACCAAACTGTAGATCTGAAATTATAGAACACTCCACAATTTATTTCATCAATTTTGGAGCCATATATCTCAAGATATGGATTTTATATCATTTAAACTATTTTCTAGAAATCATTTTCTGAAAACCAATTCAAAACCGGGATGAAAAACACTAAAGACACCCAGATCTCTACCCGCCTCGGTCCCCTTGCGACTGACACTGGGCCCCCGACCCCACTAGTCAGCGTGACCGAGAGGGAGAGCACCTTCGACAAGCGGATCTCGTCGGCGGTGAGGTCTCCAGCCACGGGGTGAGCACCAACGTGCTCCCCGCAGCGAGGCGCACCCGAGGGTGCCCTTGGATTGGCCGGAAGATGCCGGAGCACCCCCACGGGCATGCATGGCGGCACGACGGCCTTCCTCGCCGTGGCCAGGCTGCTCCGGTGGGGTAGAACGCGCGCGGGGAATCGTCCGAGCTTCCTCACCAAGCTACGAACATAACGCGCTCAAAAGCAAGCGAAACGAGGCAGAAACGAGCAGGTTTTGACGTGGCGGAGCACTCCGACGAGGTCAGGGAAACTCCGGCAAGCGATTCAGGGCTCGCGACGGTCTCTCACCTCGGTAGAGCGTGCGTAGGGGCTTACCGAGGTGAAGACGAGCGCGGTGGTGGTCTTGGCGCAGAGAATGGGTCACTAGCGTGGCCGGCGGCGAGCGGCGGAGCTCGGCCAGCAATGGCGCCGCGGCGGCCGTTGCTGCTGCTACGCTCGTGAACAGGGGAGGAGAGGGAGCGGGGAGGGGACAGAATGGGGGTGCCTGGGGGCGCGGGGTGGCGTCGCTACCGGGATAAGCCGGTCGGCCAAGCGGCCGCGTCCACGACGCCGGCGTACGGCCGCCACGTGGCCGGCGTCGGGTGGAGCGAGGCGGGCGTCCGCACGCGGGAGAGAGGGGAGGGGAGGCCGGGCCGCGCGGCTTGGCTAGGCCGAAAGGGAGGCGGGTCGGCCCAGCAGCGCCTGCCCCCTTTTCTTTTTTTTGAATTTCTTTTCTCCAAAAAGTTTAAAGAAGATTTTTGAAGCCTTTGCAAAACTTTTCAGGGGTTGGGGTAAAAAGAAGAATTGCTCCCCACAAAATTCCCTACAACTTTGCTTTAATAAGCAAATTCAAATTCCAAATAGAATTTGAATCACAAATTAAAACTAGTTCTAGGTTTTTAATAAATTCATTTTAGGGATTTTTGGTATAAAATCCATTTCTCAAATTCTATAGCTCCAAAAATTTCACCAAATTACTCTTAAATCTTCTAATACATATTCCAACCTAATTTGGGCATTTCAGGAAATTTAGAAGCAAGCATAATATTTTTACCCTATTTAATTCATATAAAATAAAGCACATAAAATCATACTTGAGTGAATGACATGCTCATGTGATGCTATGCTTGATGAGAATGCTTATGGATGGTTTATGAGACTAAGTGCATGCTTAACACCTAGGGTGTTACAGCTCTTCCCCCCTTTCGTGCCGAGATTTTGGGTTACTAACCATTTCTTATGAAATTTTGGGTAAACTGTTTTTAGGTAATCCTCGGTTTCCCAGGTGGCTTCTCTATCATCATGATGACTCCACACCACCTTGTAAGTCTTGACATCTCTGTTTCGGGTTACCCGCTCTTTGGTATCTACGATACCCAACGGTTGTTCTTTATACTCCAAGTCTGCCTTTATCTTGATTCCTCGAGGTTCGATCCTTTGCTCAGGCACTTCCAAACATTTTCGCAGTTGTGACACATGAAAAACTGGAAAAATTGAGCTCAACTCTTCTGGTAACTGTATCTTGTAGGCTACAGGGCCTTTTCTTTCTAGTATCTGATACGGTCCCACATATCTAGGTGCAAGCTTGCTGCAAACTCGAAAACGCTGAACTTTCTTCATTGGCATAACCTTGAGGTAAACATAGTCACCTACATTGAACTCGAGTGGCCTTCTTCTCTTGTCGGCATAACTCTTCTGTCGTGATTATGCGGCTTTCATATGTTGTTGTATGATTTGCACCCTTTTCTTAGCGTCGTTCACGAAGTCGATACCATAGTATCTCCTTTCACCAGGTTCGACCTTGTTTAACGGAGTTCTACACTTACGACCATACAACGCATCGAATGGAGCCACCTTGATACTTTCTTGATAGCTATTATTGTACGAGAATTCGGCCAGAGGTAACCATGATTCCCATGATCCCTTGGATGATAACACACAAGCCCTCAGCATATCTTCTAGCACTTGATTGAGTCTTTCTGTTTGACCCAAGGTTTGGGGATGATACGCCGTGCTTCTTATCAGACTAGTCCTCTGTCTGATATAATGGTCTTGGGAATACCATGCAACTTTACAATCTCAGCTAGATACAGATCAGCATACTCGCGAGGTCTGTAACGAGTCTTAACAGGAATGAAATGAGCCGACTTGGTCAATCGATCTATGATTACCCAAATCGAGTCATTCCTCTTTCGTGTTGTCGGTAAACCTGTGATAAAGTCCATACTGACCTCTTCCCATTTCCACTCTAGAACGGACAACGGTTGCAACAGACCTGCAGGTTTCATATGTATAGCCTTGACTCTGCAACACGTATCACAACGGGCCACATATGCTGCTATCTCTTTCTTCATTTTGGTCCACCAAAAGTGAGACCTTAGATCTTGGTACATCTTACTACTGCCAGGATGGATAGTTAGTTTTGGGAGATGCGCTTCATCCATGATGCGATTCTTTAGTTCTCGATTTTTCAGAACTACTAATTGGTGCTGAAACCACAATACACCTTTTTCATCAACTAGGAACTGAGTCTTTGGATCGTCTTTGATCTTCTCTTTGATGTGGAAAATACCCTTGTCTGTTTTCTGACCTTCGATGACTTGACTTTCAAGTGAACAACTGAGCTGTATGTGACATAAGACTTCAGGATGCATGAGATTGAAACCATCTTCAAACAACGGTTGAACCACTTGATGGTGCGGTTTGTGACTCAAAGCGTCTGCTACCACATTAGCCTTGCCCGGATGATAGTGGACTTCCAGATCGTAATCCTTGATAAGCTCCAACCATCTTCGTTGCCTCATATTCAGTTCGGACTGAGTGAAGATGTACTTCAAGCTTTTATGATCTGTGTAGATATGACATTCGTTTCCCAGCAAATAGTGCCTCCAGATCTTCAAAGCGTGCACTACTGCTGCTAACTCAAGGTCATGAGTTGGGTAGTTGACTTCGTGCTTTCTCAACTGTCGTGAAGCGTAAGCTATAACTCTGCCGTCTTGCATCAGCACACATCCTAAACCACTTTTCGATGCGTCGCAAAACACATCAAAAGGCTTCTCGATATTGGGTTGCGCTAGAACGGGAGCGGTGGTCAGCAACTTTCGCAAGGTGAGGAAGGCTATTTCACACCCTTCCATCCAGACAAACTTAAGATCCTTTTGTAATAAACTGGTCATTAGCTTAGCAATTTTGAAGAAGTCGGGTATGAAACGGCGGTAGTACCCGGCTAGGCCAAGAAAGCTTCGAACCTCCGAGACAGAAGTTGGTGCCTTCCAGTCCATGACTTCTTGTACCTTGGACGGATCCACAGCAATCCCTTCTTCAGACAGAATGTGCCCTAGGAAAGTAACTTTCATCAACCAGAACTCGCACTTGCTGAACTTTGCATACAACTAATGCTCTCGCAGTCGTGTTAGCACGACTCTCAGATGCTCGGTGTGATCTTGCTCATTCTCTGAATAAACCAGAATGTCATCGATGAACACCACAACAAACTTGTCTAATTCAAGCATAAAGACGGAGTTCATCAGATACATAAAGTATGCAGGAGCATTTGTCAACCCAAAGGACATGACAAGGTACTCATACAACCCATATCTGGTGGAAAAAGCAGTCTTCGGGATATCTTGCGGACGGATCTTGATTTGGTGATACCCGGACCTCAAATCTATCTTGGAAAACAATTTTGCCTTGGACAACTGATCAAACAAGATATCAATCCTTAGCAATGGATACTTGTTTTTGATTGTCACCGCATTGAGTGGACGATAGTCCACGCACATGCGTAGCGATTGAGCCTTCTTTTTCACAAACAACGCCGGACAACCCCATTCTGACGAACTTGGCCGGATAAACCCTTTATCCGGCAACTCCTTTAGTTAATTCTTCAATTCTTCAAGCTCATTTGGCGGCATCCGGTACGGCCTTCTAGATATCGGTGCTGTACCTGGTATCAACTCTATTGCAAACTCTACTTCCCTGTCTGGGGGAAGTCCTGGTAATTCTTCAAGAAAAACATCAGGGAACTCACAGACCACCTGTATATGCTCTAGTGGAACCACCTATACTGCACACGAAAGACTGGCGAAGTCTAACCGTTGGCGTAGCCTAACCTGAAGCATACCCTCCCCCTGCGGATCTTTAAGGGAGAGAGTTCTATGTCCGGCATCTATAACTGCACCCCAGAAAGTCATCTTATTCATTCCAATGATAACATCCAAAACTAGCCTTGGCATGACCACAAGGTTTACACAAAACCTTCGGCCACTGATATCCAAAGTAACCCCCGCTACTGCTTTGTTGGTCAACACTTCAGCCCCTGCTGAACTGATGCGATAACCATAACCCAACTCGGTAACTGGTTGGTCATGCTTTTGTGCAAATGCTTGGATCATGAATGAATGCGATGATCCAGAATCAAACAAACAATTACAAGATGTTAGTTGACAGGAAACATACCAGCTGTTACCGGTTCTCCTTCTAGGATCTCCTCTATCGAGGTATGGTGCACACGGGCTGGGTAGGTTGCCTGCTGCTTCTTGGGGTAGGGACATTCCTTAGCAAAGTGCCCCATCTTGTCGGAGTTGTAGCATGGCCCCTTGGTCATGTTGTTGGCGGCAGGTGCTGCAGCTTGACTTGCCTTTGGCTTGGCGGGAGCTATTGCTACCTTGTACGGCTTCTGCTGCGTTGGATGCCCGGTGTTCCTTCTCTGCGGCGGTTGGAACCTAGCACCTGGGGCAGGAGGACGATACTCCTGTCGCCCCGCCATCGGTGCTCTAGACTGAGATGACCCAGCTTCAAAAGCCCTCTTACGAGACTTGGATGCACTATAGTTGTTGTTATTGTTCTCCTGGGTCAAAGAGTCACTGATGTAGGCATTGAAGGTAGCCTGGGTTCCTGTACCTATGGTCTTCAGCTTTTTTGGGCTCAAACCTCTCTGGAAACTAGCGATCTTCTTGGCCTCCGTGTTCACATACTCGGGGGCGTAACGAGCAAGATTGTTAAAAGCGTGTAGATACTCCTTCATAGACTTTGTTCCCTGGGACAGCCCCATGAACTCCCCAACCTTCATTTCCACCGCACCTGGAGTAATGTAATTTCCCCGGAAGGCGGTGGTGTAGCGGTTCCAGGTGATAGGGGTCCCCTCTGGGTAGGTGGTACAGTGATGGGACCACCAAATCCCAGCAGGTCCCTGCAACTGATGCGCTGCATACTCGGCCTTGAGTTCTTCAGTCATCCGAAGAAGACGGAACTTTTGCTCCATAGTGTTGATCCACTCATCTGCCTCGAGTGGTTCTAAGGCCTCCTTTAAGACTGGTGGTTTGGTATCCATGAAGTCCTTGAAAGAGCTGTACTGATTGGCTTCACGGCCGCCCTGGTTATCCCCATGGCGGGTATTGTCAGCGATATTGCGCAGGGCTTCTTCCATGTTGTGCTGCATCTGCTCCATGTTGCGTTGGCTCCCCAGAAACTGCGCGAAAAAAACATCCGCAGTGTACGGAGGAGGCGGTGGTGGTGGCGGTGATGGTGCTCTCTCCTCATTCCTTTGAGCCCCACCTCCGGAAGTACCTGCTCCAAGACCGGGGTTGCTGTTACCCCTGCCACGTGTTTGCACCATCTGCATGCGTCAATGATAAGCAGTCGTTACGAGTTGCCATCAACGGTAGACATATGTAGAATTATGCCATACTAATTTTACTGAGGAAAATAAATTCACACAATAAACAGAGGCACAACAATTCATCATCCACACACAACATCAGTAACGGATTACTTAACATTCGAGCAACAAGGTTTGCATACATCCAAAATTGCCAGTATACATACACTGGACTTTCAGCGGCATCACATAAAGTTTTACACAGCTCAGATCCACAGATTACAAGACATGCCATGCAACAACAACATCAAAAGAAGAAGGACTAGCTCTAGAACTCTAGCATCTACTCGCTATGGTCACTATCTATGCCAGAGCCCTCCTCGTCCTCATCTCCACTAGCGGCTACCTCTATCTCTGGATCCTCATCCATCTCGTCCTCAGAGTCTAAGTCAGCTGCTCCAGGCAGGTGGTGAGGGTGGAGCAGGTTGTGCAGCTGGTGGATCTCCTCTTGCAGGTTCTCATTGTACTCCTCAGCATTAGCTAGCTGCTGCTCCAGCTCTAGCTGTTGGGCCCTCAGGGTGTCCTCCTCATGCCAGGCTTCATTCCTCTGACCAAGCACATGAACTATCATGCGCTCACAGTTCCTGTGAGCGGTGGTCACCCTGTCCCTCTGCTCCCTCACTGCGAGCAGGTCCTGACTCAACTCACTGTTCTTCTGGACCGCCTGATCCCTCTCTCGGGTCACGTGGGCCAACTCTGCCTACAACCTCTCAACCTCAGTGTCAAACTCACGCTACAACTGGTGCTTCTCATCCTGAACCGTGAGAAGAGACCCGGACAAACGTCCCAAACAACGCTCCAGACCCCCATAGGTTTTCATCAGAGCGAACATAGCACTCATAGTTGCGTTGTCACTGTGCTGATCCTCATCCGCACTCCTCTCTAGAGCGTTCACCTCGGACTGATCCCACACCGAAGTGTAGGGGTCACCCCGGGGAAACACCCCAGCGAAGGCGTGGGCCAGCTCCTGTGGGAACCTCTCCATGATGTCCCTCAGAACTGCAAAAGCTGCTCTGCTGGCACCCATGAAAGGCGTGGTACCTCGAGACTCGTACACCCAGCCGCCCCAGGCGGGGTCACCTCCACTGGTAGGGACCACTGCCTCGATCCCCACCAGGGTCCCATCACCAAGCTGCTCCTTGTTCTAATAGTAGTGAGGTTCCCTTCCTTCGGGATACCCCATCGAGCTAAGCACCCTCCAAAGCAAGGTGGGCATCCCAAACTCGTCTAGGAACTTGCTCTTATGACGCGAGTTCCTGGCTGCCAACTGATGGCGAGGGGCCCACCCACCAGTGGACTTGCGAGCGGTGAGCCTAGTGCGTGCCATCTACTGCAAATAGAATACCTTGGGTGAGATTAAGGAGTACCTTTTATCATCTTAATTAAAATTGGGACAGATTTACTTAATGGAAGGAAGTAAGCAATGATATGGAATGAACATGGTGCATGCACGAACTTACGATCTCGCAAACTCAGAAACAAAAGTTAACACTAATCGGTATATGCGGTGGCACACAACGTTCTCTCATAACGTAACTAGCGTTCTAGGCGAGAACGTGGTTAGGGTACCTGCAGAAAACTCATTTCAGCCCAATCACAGTATGAACATGCGAAACAAGAATTTAAAGCTATGCACCCACACACATAGACACCACGTCCATGCATATGGCGTGTTACTACCCACATCATCGCCCTAGTGACGGCATCGCATCTCAGGACGGATTCTCCCATCATGCGGTACTGTTCCCAGACACACCAAACATGTGTGCATGACACAGCACATAACAACACTTCCCTAGATCGGCAGTGTATCCGATCATGCTCTCACAGCTCCCACTTACCGAGGCATAGAGGATCTCAAACCACAATTCGTACGTACAGCCAAGATCGTAATAAGTTCAGCGGTCACCATTCACAATTACATCCAGTTAACCACATTCATAAAAAATATATCAAGTACTTAAAATTATTGCAAACCAAGTTCTCAAGTAGCGGAAGCTTCATAGTTCGAAAGTAACACACACACATTTAATCTGGTACAGTGCTATAGTTCGGTCATTCCCACAAAAGCAAAAGAGAAGGTAGAGTGACCATCGCCCTTGGTCTATTCATCGCCCATTGCTGGGTACAAGCAGAGGATGCAATAACCATAGTACATTTGACCATCTGCAAAACAACATGGGAATAGAACCCTGAGTACGAGAATGTACTCAACTAGACTTACCCGTCATAAACCAAAAATAAAGACTCTTCAAGGATCATGAAGGCTATTTGGTGGGGTAGCTGAGACTTGTTGCATAAAAGCATTATTCCACTAAACATAGCCCAGAGACCTTTCTTCTTTTAATTAGCTCAAGTTTGATAATATCATTACCTATTGTCTAGGTTTGCACTTGTACTATTGCAAATAAGTGTAGTAATATGGCAGTACCTCATCATAGCATTCATAAATCATTTACCATCATAACCCAAGTGTTTCATAGTCCTTACTACGAGGACAGGGCTCATGTCATGTGCTCACTATCCAGGAGCGATGGCGATTCGAATCGATTTCTGACCAGCTGGTGAGTTTATTCCCCACACAAACCACACTCACTGATCAAGTGAGCTACAGATCACCGTGTTGCACTATCCAGGACCAATTCGCGGGTTCGACAGGCACCGCCCGTACCCGAGGACCGTTCCGGCTACCGAGGTATCCAAGGTATACCAAGGTTACGCACCGTGCCCTCGTCGTTTTCCTCAACCATCACCAATACAGCGCGTACATCGGGCTGATTCCCGGCCCAGATAGTGGTTAGGCTTTGCGGTCGGAATGACTTATCCTTCCAGCTAAGTGTGGGGCATGCGTTCAACATGACAAGAGGGCCGTCAACGATCGGTCCTTAATGGACACAAGCAGGGGCACTACGGTCATCCCCACCATAACACCCTGCCCGGTCTCAAATTCATTCCCACACTTGGTTACTTTTCCTCAACGCATTATCAGCTAAACAAAACAGGTGTCCACCTATATCTCGCAAGTGACAGGAAATCACCCGACTTCTCTCGTACTAAGCATGCTAAGAAATAGACTCCGAGCCTATCTACATAGGACAAGGTAGATGAACAAGTGGTAATATCAAGGAGTACTTATGCATCAACGGTATCAAACAATTCCTATCACTTAAATGCAGCATAGTAGAACAAGCATAATATATCATTTAAGTTAGCGAGAATAGGGAGACTTAGAATTGTCCGGGGCTTGCCTTTCTCAAACGTGCTCGGCTTGTGATCAGGGCACTCCTGCAACTCTTCTCCGGGCTCTGGTCCTCCCAGAAGTTCCTGCTCCTAGGTCTCCTCCTGCTCCTCGGGTCCCACCTCGTTCTCCTGCGAGCTTGTATGATGCATGTGTGCTCATGAGTGGAGTACGAGATGCCCGGGGTGCAATGCTTATGCAAGTAGGTACCAGATGACCATGACATGGTGCATAAATGATATAGGTGGTCATTTCTACAAGGTAGTCAACATCATCCAAGAACAAGTAATCGAACTAAGCATCTATTGCATTCTCTTCTACAAGTTGTCTTCATGGTTAACCAGCAAGCTAACATGATGCTTCAAAGATACACCAAACAATCTTTTATTCTATTTAATTCATGCACAACAATTCTTATTTTATTTAATCACTTTTGGACATACAAAAGTAGCATATATTTCTGTTTAACAATAAATTCAACAAAAATTATAGCAGATTACCAGTCAACCATAAGGCCTACCAAAATTTTCTCATAATATTTGGACATTTATTTTGGGCAACCAAAATTACAAGATCACTCCATATAATTAAGTATAATTGCCCTACTGTGGTGTAGGTGTCAAACAGTAGATTTCATATTTTTATAATTTACTTATTAACATAAGAAACACCCACAAAAATTTCCAGATTAATTGCATGATCCAATTATTTATTAAAAATCATAAACCACTGCCATGCAAGCATTTAAATCATTCTAAATTAATTCATATAGCAATTAATGTGTAACATATTTTTTCCGGAGACTAATCAACCATGCAGAGCCAACAAAACAAGTTTCATATTTTTCTGAGCTATATTTTAATTACTATGCATTTTCCAATTTTCAGCAAAAACATGGATTTAATATATTTGTACAGAAAATTTGTTCAAACATGACATGCAACCACACCAAACTGTAGAT
Organism: Sorghum bicolor; assembly: GCF_000003195.3. NCBI lineage: Eukaryota > Viridiplantae > Streptophyta > Magnoliopsida > Poales > Poaceae > Sorghum > Sorghum bicolor. The sequence goes on along the minus strand of NW_018396541.1, from coordinate 3,763 downwards.
CTGAAATTATAGAACAATCCACATTTTATTTCATCAATTTTGGAGCCATATATCTCAAGATATGGATTTTATATCATTTAGACTATTTTCTGGAAATCATTTTCTGAAAACCAATTCAAAACCGGGATGAAAAACACTAAAGACACCCAGATCTCTACACGCCTCGGTCCCCTTGCAACTGACAGTGGGCCCCTGACCCCACTGGTCAGCGTGACCGAGAGGGAGAGCACCTCCAACGAGCGGAACTCGTCAGCGGTGAGGTCTCCGGCCACGGGGTGAGCACCAACGTGCTCCCCGTAGCGAGGCGCATCCGAGGGTGCGCTTGGATCGGCCGGGAGATGCCGGAGCACCCCCACGGGCATGCATGGCGGCACGGCGGCGCTGCTCGTCGTGGCCAGGCCGCTCCGGTGGGGTAGAACGCGCGTGGGGAATCGTCCGAGCTTCCTCACCATGCTACGAACCTAACGCGCTCAAAAGCAAGAGAAACGAGGCAGAAACGAGCAGGTTTCGACGTGGTGGAGCACTCCGACGAGGTCGGGGAAACTGCGGCGAGCGATTCAGGGCTCGCGGCGGTCTCTCACCTCGGTAGAGCGCGCGCAGGGGCTTACCGCGGCGAAGACGAGCGCGGTGGTGGTCTTGGCGCAGAGAATGGGTTACTAGCGTGGCCGGCGGCGAGCGGTGGAGCTCGGTCAACAATGGCGCCGCGCGGCCGCTGCTGCTGCTGCGCTCGCGAACGGGGGAGGAGAGGGAGTGGGGAGGGGACAGAATGGGGGTGCCTGGGGGCGCGGGGTGGCGTCCCGACCGGGATAAGCCGGTCGGCCGCGTCCACGACGCCGGCGTACGGCCGCCACGTGGCCGGCGCCGAGTGGAGCGAGGCGGGCGTCCGCACGCGGGAAAGAGGGGAGGGGAGGCCGGGCCGTGCGGCTTGGCTGGGCCGAAAGGGAGGCGGGTCGGCCCAGCAGCGCCTGCCCCATTTTCTTTTTTTTGAATTTCTTTTCTCTAAAAAGCTTAAAGAATATTTTTGAAGCCCTTGCAAAACTTTTCAGGGGTTGGGGTAAAAAGAAGAATTGCTCCCCACAAAATTCCCTACAACTTTTCTTTAATAAGAAAATTCAAATTCCAAATAGAATTTGAATCACAAATTAAAACTAGTTCCAGGTTTTTAATAAATTCATTTTAGGGATTTTTGGTATAAAATCCATTTCTCAAATTCTATAGCTCCAAAAATTTCACCAAATTACTCTTAAATCTTCTAACACATATTCCAACCTAATTTGGGCATTTCAAGAAATTTAGAAGCAAGCATAATATTTTTACCCTATTTAATTCACATAAAATAAAGCCTATAAAATCACACTTGAGTGAATGACATGCTCATGTGATGCTATGCTTGATGAGAATGCTTATGGATGGTTTATGAGACTAAGTGCATGCTTAACACCTAGGGTGTTACAGAAGGGGAGCAGATAGAATCTTCTATATGGTTTAGCTCTCCTTCACTTGATATGTCATACTCGACTTCTTCATAACAGGAACCAGGACATTCTCTAAGAGAACCATTGTTGCAAGGATTTGAATTATCCCTGCTTCAAGTTCTCTTATGGAACCAGAAGTCTAAACCATCAACATCTAAAAGATTTAAGGTCAGAATTCCTTCCTCCCTTCGAGAATTTTGGGGTATTGATGGTTTAGGATCGATAGCTAAAGTTTGGAATTGAAGTGGTTATGATCTGGCTATCGAAACTTCTTCTTCTTGTCTAGGAACTGGTTCTTTCTCTTTCTTAGGGATATAAATGCTAGGAAACTTTCCACTCAATGAATCAATTAAATCCCTAGCTTCACTAGCAGGTAGGTGATAGAACGATCCTCTAGAGGCTGTATTCAAGGTTTGCTTATTTTCCCTACTAAGGCCCTCAAAAAAGTGAATTAGAAGAACTTCTTCTGGAATAGAAAGCTTTGGGCCAGTGTAAGTATGGTTAATAAAGCGGTCCCATGATTTGCCAAGAGATTCTTCTTCCAGTTGTCTAAAAGAAATAATCTCACACCGAAGTTCCACCACTTTGGAGATTGGAAAATATTTAAAAAGAAATCTATTATACAACTCCTTCCAATCTCCATGAACACTCCCTACTTTGAGTTTGTACCAATGTCTAGCTTTTCCTGTTAAAGAGAACGGAAAGAGCTTCCATTTAAGGGTCTCATCGGACATGCCTTCTATGCGAAGGAGGTCACAGACTCGATAAAACTCTCTTAGGTGTGTGTATGGGTTTTCCTCACCTTCTCCTGAGAAAGGTTGTTTTTGAACAAATTCTATGTAGTCGGGGTCTATCTCAAAACTAGATGCTATGATAGGCTTTGAAGATTTTGGTGGTTCAAGATGTGCGCCCGTAGGTCTATGAAATTCATAGATAGACATGTTTGAATTCATGATAGACCAGAGATCAAGGATTAGATAAGAAGGAAGAATAGCAGAGACGAGGCAAAGGATAAAAGGAAATATATATTATTATTATATATATTTTTTATTTTTTTAGAAAATGATTAAGCTAGTTCGTAGTCAACTCAGCAACCGTTTCCCCACCAACGGCGCCAAAAATGCTTGTTGACACTTGCTAACACCACTTGAATACTAGGTTGTCATCCCCAGCATGGCACTAGAGTGTACTATGGTATTTATACACACATAGATAAATCCGCAAGCGCACGGATACCGTTGTAGCTTTTACCCGATTGAAGGTTTTATCATATCCACAGGGAAACGGGCGAACTAATCTACGCTCTAACTTAACCTAGATAGATAGGTAGGTGTAAATAGGAATGATGGTAGAATTGAATAAGAACAATATTAAAGGTAAGATAACAATTAGTGATAATATGGGAATAAAGAGTAGAGCAATCTAGTATATGGGCGATGGAAGGAGAATAGAGAGGATAACTATGGTTTCTCTACTTCAAAGGGGTATGTCTATGTCTGGGACGAACCACGTGATAAGAATACACCACAAAGGATGCTTATCCATAGGCCGATAAACCCTACCAATCCTGCTCACGGGAGGTGGACTACAGTGGACCAACGTAGCTGTCACATACGCAGCCTACCACACGATCCGGCTAGATAGGGGATATCCACAAGTAATCTAGGTCTAAGCACCACGCTTACACCTATACTACAACTCTAACCTATAGGGTCCTATAGATTAAAAGTACTCAAAAGAGTTGTGAACTAGAACATACATGAATAGTAATTGCATAATGAAATAGAAGTAGATTACCAGAGTCATCCCATGAGCAAGCTGGATTAGAGCTTGGTCATGGCGAAGTACAACCAGAGGAATAATCGACACGCCGGCCTCTCCTCCAATCCTCCCTCACTCTCCATCTCGCTACTATCTAGATCTACTCTAGTTTAGAGAAGGGAGGAGAGCTCTCATCTCCAAACCCTAGCTTTTGCTCTGTCTATGAATAATGAATAGGGATCAAGGGGTGCCTCCTCCAAGGGCCAGGGGGTCTGCTTATATAGTCCCCTCAAGTGAATCTAGGCCGTCGGATCAAACCGACATTGATTGAACGGTTCTTCTTGATCCTTTAGGTCGGTGGAGCATAATCCGCGAGGTTGAACATGCTTGGTTGCCAGAGCTGGGCGGGCGCCCAAGGGGGGAGGGAGGGCGCCCTGCCCCTGAGCCTGCTCGGCCTCGCGTTCGTTCCCGTGGCTTCTAGAGTCTTCTAGATGAAAGAAAATTGCGCGGCACGTTAATATCTCTAT
>NW_018396540.1:0-15420 GCF_000003195.3 Sorghum bicolor | reverse complement strand
AAATGGGGGAAGATTAACCAGCATCACTATTTGTTGTCTTCTCCAACTGTTAACAGGACAAGCAGCTGTATCGCCGATCCGACCCCCACGACTCCAACAGGGGCTCGGTAACCCTCCATAGGAGCAGCCATGCTGTCAGCCATACCTCAAGGACGAGATGGGCAAGCTTCTACAGGGTCGGGACTATGGCTTCACCATTCGACAGAGGAAATCTCCAATCACTCATGTAAATACCTGCCTCCCCTTGAGACTATAAAAGGGGAGCCAGGGCTCACAACCAAGACGGGTTGATCCTTACACACAACACACGATCACCACACTCCAAGTGAGTTCTCACGTAGGGTAGCTAGCAGCACTCTGTCCACTACACAAAGCCGAGACTTGGGACTTAGCCCTCTCTCGCAACCTGCTTGTACGCCCATACTTCAAGCACCTTTGGGTGCAAGGCAATACAGACCCCCGATCTAACTAGACATAGGGCATCCTCGGCCTGAACCAGTATAAACCCTCTGTGTTCCACTTGCATCACCATCCAGGCTTAGATAGTCACGCATTCTTATACTCGTTAGTGTCTAGACCACGAGTCTAGACGCCGAGAGTTGGCGCTAGGTAGGGGACTTTTGCGTGGCATTTATCTTTCCCTACTGGGGAAAGCCTGGATGGCAGACGGATTTCACCCACTCTGCCTCGGCGCCATCATGATGTTTTTGAGTTTGGATTTCATGACGCTTGGCTCTAGCTATGACATGGTCCTCCTCCCACCACGTGGTGACACTGAGCCTCGTCCCAAGCTGATCCCACCGCAGTCAGGGTGTGGGAGGCGCTCGCGACCCCATGCGGGGGGCGCCTGGTGGGGGCGTCAGGGTTCTAGTATCTCTGACCCTACCACTGAGGCAAGGGTCCGTCCGGCCCTCCCCTCGCATATTCCTCACCAGATCGCCCATTCCTCTGACCCGACAAGCGCTAGAGGATGGGCCCGTGGGGCATCAAGCTCCGCTCCCCGGACCAACAGGGGAGCATCGCGACCTCCTGTTCCACCCCGATCAAAGGGCAAAGCACGGCTCCCGCCCCCTCCTCAGAAGAGGGACCAGGGGGCCTCGACTTCTCGTCGCCCTCTGTCCACAGATGGAGGAAAGGCAGCGGCACCTCCCGAGCTCCCTCTGGGACTCAAGAGCGCAGCTGCCACTTATGCCTCTTCCGTGAGCACTTCATTAAGTGCCTACGCGGATGTTCCAGGGCACCACTTGAGGTCTACTCTGGACCTTATCGCGTCACCGCCTGTTTCGTCGTACCCTGAGGATCCCACCTCAGGCGATGACGAGTGGGTCGGCGCTGACTTTTCTGGGTGTGGCGACCCGAAAACTTTCATGCGTTTTCTGGAGGCCAGCAATTACTGCCTCGGCTACTCTGACTCCGACGATGGCGGATACGACCCGTCACGTGAGTGCTTCAACCTCGAGGTTGGAAGAACGCTCCCCAACACCCAAGGGGCTGCCAGACCCTCTAGGCACGGGAACGCCACTCCGCCTCCCAACATGACTCCTAGGACCCATCCAGGCTCGAAGAAGAGTGCATTCGCCTCCGCCAACTCCGCGAGACCCTGGTCCAAGACCCGTCCGGCCACGAGGACGGGGGCGAGGCAAGACGCCGCGCCCGGGATGTCAACTGCCGCATCATCGAGGACGAAGGGGGTGACAACCCCCCAATCTTCAGCACGGCTAGCTAGAACGTGATGGCTGCCGCACTCCTCCTCAGAGCGATGCCCGAGCCATCGACTCCCAAGGGGAGAAGGGTTCGCCAGGGGCTGCGTGGCCTCCTAGAGCAAGCTGTGGTACAGAACGCAGAGAGTTCTGCATCGCAGTCCCACGGCACGAGACGCTAAGGGGAACGACTGCAACAGAACCGTCCAAATTATAAGAGATTAAGCCTAATAGTGACCATTTGCACAAACAAACCATCGAGCTTAAGCCCATATAATTCCGGTAGTCCATGAAATCTTGAAGGATTTCAAACCACATATCGCACATACAGCCAAGATCGTAATAAGTTTAGCGGCCACCATTCACAATTACATCCAGTTCACAAACCTTCATCAAATACATCGGAGTGCTTAAAATTATTACAAACCAAGTTCTTAAGTAGCGGAAGCTTCATAGTCTAAAAATAAAACACACAAATTCAGTTTGATACAGTGCCATAGTTCAGTCATTCCCACAAAAGCAAAAGAGAAGATAGAGTGACCATCACCCTTGGTCTAGTCATCGCCCATGGTAGGGTACAGACAGAGGATGCAATAACCATAGTACATTTGATCATCTACAAAACAACATGGGAATAGAACCCTGAGTACGAGAATGTACTCAGCTAGACTTACCCGTCATAACCAAAAATAAAGACTCTTCAAGGATCATGAAGGCTGTATGATGGGGTAGCTAAGACTTTTTGCATAAAAAGCATTTTTTCCCTAAACATAGTCTAGAGACCATTCTTCTTTTAATTAGCTCAAGTTCGGTAATATCATTACCTATTATCTAGGTTTGCACCTATACTATTACAAGCAAGTGTAGTCATATGATGGTACCTCATCATAGCATTCATAAATCATTTATCATCCTATCCCAAGTGTTCCATATTCCTTACTACGAGGATGAAGCTCATGTCAAGTGCTCACTATCCAGGAGCGATGGCGATTCGAATCGATTTCTGACCAGCTGGCGAGTTTATTCCCCACACAAACCACACTCACTGATCAAGTGAGCTACAGATCACCGTGTTGCACTATCCAGGACCAATTCGCGGGTTCGACAGGCACCGCCCGTACCTGTGGATCGTTCCGGTGACCAAGATATCCAAGGTATACCAAGGTTGCGCGCCGCGCCCTCGTCGTTCTCCTCAACCATCACAAATACAGCGCGTACATCGGGCCGATTCCCGGCCCGGATAGTGCTCAGGCTTTGCGGTCGGAACGACTTATCCTTCCAGCTAAGTGTGGGGCATGCGTTCAACATGACAAGAGGGCCGTCAACGATCGGTCCTTAATCGACACAGGCAGGGGCACTACGGTCAACCCACCATAAGACCCTGCCCGGTCTCAAATTCTTTTCCACACTTAGTTATCCTTTCTCGAAGCAATCACCGCTAATCAAGCAGGTATCCACCTATATCTCGCAGGTGACAGAAAATCACCCGACTTCTACCGGACTAAGCAAGCTAAGCATAGACTCCGTGCCTGTCTACATAGGACAAGGTAGATAAACAAGTGGGGATATCAAGGAGTATTTATGCATCAACGGTATCAAGCAATTCCTATCACTTAAATGCAACGTAGTAGAGCAAGCATAATATATCACTTATGTTAGCGAGAATAGGGAGACTTAGAATGCCGGGGCTTGCGTTTCTCAAACGTGCTCGGTCTGTGATCCGGGCACTCCTGCAGCTCCTCTCCGGGCTCCGGTCCTCCTAGAGGTTCCTGCTCCTGGGTCTCCTCTTGCTCCTCGGGTCCCACCTCGTTCTCCTCAAGCCTATATGATGCATGTGTGCTCATGAGTGGAGCGCGAGATGCTCGGGGTGCAATGCTTATGCAAGTGGGTAACAAATGACTATGACATAGTGCATAGATGATATAGGTGGTCATTTCTACAAGGTAGTCAACATCATCCAAGAACATGCAATCACACTAAGCATCTATTACTTTCTCTTCTACAAATTGCCCTCATGTTTAACCAGCAAGCTCACAAGATACTTCAAAGATACACCAAACCCCTTTTATTTTACTTAATCCTATATATAACAATTCATAATTTATTTATCCCCTTTTTGGCCTACAAAAGTAGCATATATTTCTGTTTATCAATAAATTCCAAAAAAATTACAGGACACTACTAATAAATAATAAAGTCTACCATAAATCTTTCAGAATATTTGGATAATTATTTTGGACTACATAAATTACAAGATTAATCCATATAATTAAGTATAATTATCCTAATGTTATATAAGTGTCAAACAGCAGATTTCATATTTTTATAATTAACTTGCTAACATAAGAAATACCCACAAAAAGTTTCAGTTTAATTGCATGATCCAATTATTTATTAAAAATCATAAACCACTGCCATGGAAGCATTTCAATCACCATAAATTAATACATACAACAAATAATGTGTAACATATTTTTCCCAGAGTCTAATCATCCATGCAGAGCCAATCAAACAAGTTTCATATTTTTCTGAGCCATATTTTAATTACTATACATTTTCCAATTTTCAGCAAAAACATGGATTAAATATATTTGCACAGGAAAGTTGTTTAAACAAGACATGCAACTATACCAAACTGTAGATCTAGAATTATAGAACACTCCACAATTTATTTCATCATTTTTGGAGCTATACATCTCAAGATATGGATTTTATGTTATTTAAACTATTTTCTGGAAAGCATTTTCTGAAAATCAATTCAAATCCATCCCCGGGACTAGCTAGGTGCACCCGGTGCAGTGCACCCGCGGTCACTGACGAGCGGACCCGCCTGCCAGCCGGGACCGCTGGCTAGGGCGTAGAGAGGGGAGGAGGTCCCCATCGACGGCTCGCCGCTGGTGAGGCCTCCTGGCCGAAACCATCGGTACCAACACGTTCGTCTCCCTCTTGTGACTCGATCCCACCCGTGTATTCGCTCTAAGACCTAGGACAGCGAGCTGGCCACCGGCAATGGCGGACCGGCAGCGCTACCGCAGTGGTGTCGGCCACCACACTCCGGTAGAGCGCGCTAGTGCGGCTTCTCGCGACTCAGGGAGCCACGGCGACCACGATGCGTGCGCTAGCGAGGCAAGGGAGGGTCGAGGGACAGAAAGCCAGGGACGCCGACGCCGCGGAGAGCTCCGGTGAGGCCACGCACTCTCCGGCGAGCGATTCGGCCCCCTAGGACCGCTCACCTGTGCGAAGGAGGCACGTCCGAGCACGCGAAGACGAATGCGGAGCTCGGAGAGGAGGAAGGAGGCGCTGGGAGGCGACGAAGTGCCGGGAACAAAGCGAAGGGAGCTCGGAGAGCTCCGATGGTGGGCGGCGGTGCTATGCGCGCGGAGCGGAGGCGAGAGAGCGGGAGAGAGAGCGAGAGAGCGCGCACCGGGTGGAGGCGAGAGTGGCGAAGGAGGTGACGCTGTCCACAGCGGAGGGAGGAGGTCGTGGCACCGGCGAGCCGCGCATGCCGTCCACGCGGCGCCGTCGGCCTGACACGGTCGGGCGCGCGCGGCGTGGCCTTGTCCGAGCGCGCGGGGAGGGAGGTGCACACGGCGTCGACAGGCCTGGGCTGGCTTCGCTGGCTGGGCCGGTTGGTTGGCGCCGGCCCGCGAGTGAACAGCCCCCTTTCCCCTTTTTTTTGAAATTATTTTCCCAAACTCTTTCTAAATTCGTTTGAACTATTTAAAAATCATTTTCACCTTTCACTCCCAAAACAAAAGTTGTTCTAAATCAAAAACCCTACAAATTTGCTTTAGGTTGAATTCACAAATTCCAAATAGATTTTGAAATACATCTCAAAACTAGTTATAGGTTTTCAAATAGATCTATTTTGGAAATTTTTGTATAAAATCAATCTCTTAATTTCTATAGCCCCAAAAATATCACAAAATTACTCTTAAACCTTTTAACACCCAATTCAACCTAATTTGGATTTTTCACAATTTTAGAAGCAAGTATAATATTTTTAACATATTTAACTCACCTGAAATATAGCACATAAAATCACACTTGAATTATAAGTGTGCTTATGGGATGTGATGCTTATGCCATGCTTGATGAGAATGCTTATGTATGAGTTTATGAGACTAAGTGCATGCTTAACACCTAGGGTGTTACAACCCTTCCCCCCCTTAGGGAAATCTCGTCCCGAGATTTGGGTTACTAACCATTTCTTATGAAATTTTGGGTAAACTGTTTTTAGGTAATCCTCGGGTTCCCAGGTGGCATCCCTATCATTATGATGACTCCACACCACCTTATATGTTTTGACAATTCTGTTTCGGGTTACCCGCTCCTTGGTATCTATGATACCCACTGGCTGCTCCTTGTATTATAAATCTGCCTTTATCTTGATCCCCCGGGGCTCAATCCTTTGCTCAGGCACCTTTAAACATTTTCGTAGCTGCGACACATGGAAAACTAGAAAGATCGAGCTCAAATCATCTGGTAACTGAATCTTGTAGGCCACAGGTCCATTTCTCTCTAGTATGTGATATGGTCCCACATATCTGGGTGCAAGCTTGCTTCGAACTCGGAAATGCTGAACTTTCTTCATTGGCGTAACCTTGAGGTAAACATAGTCACCTATATTGAACTTGAGTGGCCTTCTTCTCTTATCACCATAACTCTTTTGTCGCGATTGTGCCGCCTTGATATGCTGCTGTATGATTTGCACCTTTTTCTCAGCCTCGTTCACGAAGTCGATACCATAGTATCTCCTTTCACCAGGTTCGACCCAGTTTAACGGAGTTCTGCATCTTTGACCATACAAAGCTTCGAACGGAGCCATCTTGATACTCTCTTGATAGCTATTATTGTATGAGAACTTAGCCAAAGGTAACCACGATTCCCATGATCCCTTGGACGATAACACACAAGCCCTCAGCATATCTTCTATTACTTGATTGAGTCTTTCCGTTTGACCCGAGGTTTGGGGATGATACGCTGTGCTTCTTATCAGACTAGTCCCCAATCTCTTACGCATTCGCTCCCAAAAGTGAGCGGTGAACTGTGGTCCTCTATCTGATATGATGGTCCTAGGAATACCATGCAACTTGACAATCTCAGCCATATATATGTCAGCATACTCGGGAGGCATGTATGTGTTCTTAACTGGAATGAAATGAGCCGACTTGGTCAATCGATCTATGATTACCCAAATCGAGTCATTCACCTTTCATGTTGTCGGTAACCCTGTGATAAAGTCCATACTGACCTGCAGGTTTCATATGTATAGCTTTGACTCTACAACATGTGTCACAACGAGCCACATACGCTGCTATCTCTTTCTTCGTCTTAGTCCACCAAAAGTGAGATCTTAGGTCTTGATACATCTTACTACTGCCAGGATGAATAGAAAGCTTTGAGAGATGTGCTTCAACCATGATGCGGTTCTTTAATTCCCGATTCTTCGGGACTACTAGCCGGTGTTGAAACCATAATACCCCTTTTTCATCAACTCGGAACTGTGTCTTTGGGTCGTTTTTGATCTTTTCTTTGATATGGAAAATACCCTTGTCTGTTCTCTGACCCTCGATGACTTGACTTTCAAGTGAACAACAGAGTTGTATGTGACACAAGACTTCAGGATGCATGAGATTGAACCCATCCTCAAACAACGGTTGAACCATTTGATAGTGCGGTTTGCGACTCAATGCATCTGCTACCACATTAGCCTTTATTGGATGATAGTGGACTTCTAGATCGTAATCCTTGATCAGATCCAACCATCGTTGTTGCCTCATATTCAACTCGGACTGGGTTAAGATGTACTTCAGACTTTTGTGATCTGTGTAAATATGACACTTATTTCCTAACAAATAATGCCTCTAGGTCTTCAGAGCGTGCACCACTGCTGCTAACTCGAGGTCGTGAGTTGGGTAGTTGACTTCGTGCTTTCTCAATTGTCGTGAAGCGTAAGCTATAACTCTGCCATCTTGCATCAGCACACATCCTAAACCACTTTTCGATGCGTCGCAAAACACATCAAAAGGCTTCTCGATATTGGGTTGCGCTAGAACGGGAGCGGTGGTTAACAACTTTCGCAAGGTGCGGAAGGCTAGCTCACACCCTTCCGTCTAGACAAACTTATGACCTTTTTGTAGCGAACTGGTCATTGGCTTAGCAATCTTGGAGAAGTCAGGTATAAAACGGCGGTAATACCCGGCTAGGCCAAGAAAGCTTCGAACATTCGAGACAGAAGTTGGTGCCTTCCAGTCCATGACTTCCTGTACCTTTGACAGATCCTTAGCAATTCCTTCTTCAGACAGAATGTGCCCAAGGAAAGGAACTTTCTTCAACCAGAACTCACACTTGCTGAACTTTGCATATAACTAATGCTCTCGCAGTCGTGTTAACACGACTCTCAGATGCTCCGCGTGATCTTGTTCATTCTCTGAATAGACCAGAATGTCATCGATGAACACCACAACAAACTTGTCTAGCTCTGGCATAAAGACCGAATACATTAGATACATGAAGTATGCAGGAGCATTTGTCAACCCGAAGGAGATGACAAGATACTCGTACAACCCATATCTGGTAGAAAAAGCAGTCTTTGGGATATCTTGCAGACGGATCTTGATTTGGTGATACCCGGACCTAAAATCTATCTTGGAAAACACTTTTGCCTTGGACAACTGAGCAAACAAGATATCAATCCTTGGCAATGGATACTTATTTTTGATTGTCACCGCATTGAGTGGACGATAGTCCACACACATGCGCAATGATTGATCCTTCTTTTTCACAAACAACGCCGGACAACCCCATTCCGACGAACTTGGGCGGATGAACCCTTTATCCAGTAACTCCTTCAACTGATTCTTAAACTCAGTGAGTTTATTAGGCGGCATCCGGTACGGCCTTCTAGATATCGGTGCTGTACCTGGTATCAACTCTATCGCAAACTCTACTTCCCTGTCTGGGGAAGTCCTGGCAATTCTTCAGGAAAAACATCAGGGAACTCACAGACCACTGGTATATGTTCTAGTGGAACCACCTATACTGCACACGAAAGACTGGCGAAGTCTAACCGTCGAGGTAGCTTGACCTGAAGCATACCCTCCTCCCCTTGCGGATTTTTAAGGGAGAGAGTTCTATGTCCAGCATTTATAACTGCACCCCAGTCAGTCATCTTATTCATTGCAATGATAACATCCAAAACCAGTCCTGGCATGACCACAAGGTTTACACGGAACCTTCGGCCACTGATATCCAAGGTAACTCCCGTCACTGTTTTGTTTGTCAACACATCAGCCCCTGCTGAGCTGATGTGGTAACCATAACCCAACTCAGTAACTGGTTGGTCATGCTTTTGTGCAAATGCTTGGCTCATGAATGAATGTGATGATCCAGAATCAAACAAAATAACTGCAAGGTGTTGGTTCATCAGAAACATACCAGCTGTTATCGGTTCTCCTTCCGGGATCTCCTCTATCGAGGTACGGTGCACACGGGCTGGGTAGGTTGCCTGCTGCTTCTTGAGGTAGGGACATTCCTTAGCAAAGTGCCCCATCTTGTGGCAGTTGTAGCACGGTCCCTTGGTCAAATTGCTGGCGGCAGGTGCTGTAGCTTGAATTGTCTTTGGCTTAGCAGGAGCTATCACCACCTTGTATGGCTTCTGCTGCGTTGGATGCCCGGTGTTCCTTCTCTGCGGTGGTCTGAACCTAGCACCTAGGGCAGGAGGACGATACTGCTGTCGCCCTGCCACCGGTGCCCTTGACTCAGATGACCCAGCTTGAAAAGCCCTCTTACGAGACTTCGATGCACTGTAGATGTTGTTATTGTTTTACTGGGTCAGACAGTCACTGATGTAAGCATTGAAGGTAGCCCGGGCTCCTATACCCATGGGCTTCAGCATCTTTGGGCTCAGGCCTCTCTGGAAACTAGCGATCTTCTTGGCTTCTATGTTCACATACTCCGGGGCGTAACAAGCAAGATTGTTAAAAGCGTGTAGATACTCCTTCACACACTTCGTTCCCTGGGATAGCCTCATGAACTCTCCAACCTTCATTTCCACCACACCCGGAGGAATGTAATTTCCCCGAAAAGCGGTGGTGAAGCGGTTCAAGGTGATTGGGGTCCCCTCTGGCTAGGTGGTACGGTGATGGGACCACCAAATCCCAGCAGGTCCCTGCAACTGATGTGGCGTGTACTTAGCCTTAAGTTCTTTAGTCATCCGAAGAAGACGGAACTTTTGCTCCATTGTGTTGATCCACTCATCTGGCTCAAGCGGTTCTAAGGGCTCCTTGAAGACTGGTGGTTTGGTGTCCATGAAGTCCTTCAAAGAGCTGTACTGATTGACTTCATGGCCGCCCTGGTTATCCCCACGGCGGGTATTGTCAGTGATATTGCATAGAGCTTCTTCCATATTGCACTGCATCTGCTCCATGTTGCGTTGGCTCCCCAAACACTACGCGAAAAACACGTCCGCAGTGTACGGGGGAGGTGGTGGTGGCGGTGATGGTGCTCTGTCCTCATTTTGTTGAGCCCCACCTTCGGAAGTTCCTGCTCCAAGTCCGGGGTTGCTGTTACCCCCGCCACGTGTTTGCACCATCTGCATGCGTCAATGATAAGCAATCGTTAGGAGTTGCCATCAACGGTAGACATGTGTAGAATTATGCCGTACTGAATTTACTAAGGAAATAAATTCGCACAATAAGCAGAGGCACAACAATTCATCATCCACACAGAACATCACTAACAAATTACTTAACATTCGAGCAACAAGGTTCGCATACATCCAAAATTGCCAGGATACATACACTGGACTTTCGGAGTCATCACATAAAGTTTTACACAGCCCAGATCCAAGGTTACAAGACATGCCATGCAACAACATCATCAAAAGGAGAAAAGACTAGCTCTAGAGCCCTATCATCTACTCGCTATGGTCACTGTCCATGCCGAAGCCCTCCTCGTCCTTATCTCCACTAGCAGCTGCCTCTATCTCTGGACCCTCATCCATCTCATCCTCCGAGTCTAACTCAGCTGCTCCAGGCAGGTGGTGAGGGTGGAGCTGGTTATGCGGCTGGTGGACATCCTCATGCAAGTTCTCATTGAACTCCTCAGCATTAGCTAGCTGCTGCTCAAGCTCTAGCTGTCGGGCCCTTAGGGTGTCCTCCTCGTGCCAGGCTTCATTCCTCTGACCAAGCACATGAACTAGCATGCGCTCGCAGTTCCTGTGAGTAGTAGTCACTCGGTCCCTCTGCTCTCTCACTGCAAGCAGGTCCTGACTCAGCTCACTGTTCTTCTGGACTGCCTGATCCCTCTCTCGGGTCATGCAGGCCAGCTCTGCCTGCAACCTCTCAACCTCAGTGTCAAACTCACGCTGCAGCTGACGCTTCTCATCCTGAACTGTGAGAAGGGACCCGGACAAGCATCCCAAACAACGCTCTAGACCCCCATAGGTCTTCATCAAGGCGAACATAGCGCTCATAGCTGCACTGTCACTGTGCTGGTCCTCGTCCACACTCCTCTCTAGAGCATTCACCTCGGATTGATCCCACACCGAAGTGTAGGGGTCACCCCGGGGAAACACCCCAGCGAAGGCGTGGGCCAGCTCCTATGGGAACCTCTCCTTGAGGTCCCTTAGAACTGCAAAAGCTGCTCTGCTGGCACCGTGGAAAGGCGTGGTACCTCGGGAGTCATACACCCAACCGCCCCAGGCGAGGTCATCTCCACTAGTAGGGACCACTGCCTCGATCCCCACCAGGGTACCGTCACCAAGCTGCTCCTTGTTCCAATAGTAGCGAGGTTCCCTTCCTTCGGGATACCCCATCGAACTGAGCACCCTCCATAGCAAGCTGGGCATCCCAAACTCCTCCAAGAACTTGCTCTTATGACGTGAGCTCCTGGCTGCCAACTGATGGCGAGGGGCCCGCCCACCAGTGGACTTGCGAGCGGTGAGCCTAGTGCGTGCCATCTGCTGCAAATGGAATACCTTGGGTAAGATTGAGGAGTAACTTTTATTAACTTAATTAAAATTGGGACAGATTTACTTTAACGGAGGAAAGTAAGCAATGATATGAAATAAACATGATGCATGCACGGATTTAGAATCTCACAAACTTAGAAACAAAGTTGACACTAATCGGTATATGCGGTGGCACACAACGTTCTCTCATATGTAACTAACATTCTAGGCGGAAACGTGGTTAGTGTACCCGCAGAAAACTCATTTCAGCCCAACCACAGCATGAACATGCAGAACAAGAATTTAAAGCTATACACCCCACACACATAGACACCCCGTCCATGCATATGATGTGTTACTACTCCCATCATCGCCCTAGTGACGGCATCGCCTCTCAGGACGGAATCCCCCAACATGCGGTACTGTTTCCAGACACACCAATTATGTATGTATGACACAGCACCTAACAACACTTCCCTAGATCGGCAGTGTATCCGATCATGCTCTCACAGCTCCCACTTACCGAGGCGTAGAGGAAGAATTGATCCAGACATTACCACTCAAACGAATGGTACTCATACTATTGCACGCCGTATGAGCGACGAAATAGAAATATGATGCATTAACCCCCAAGTCAGCACTTAACTAGCCACCTTAAAGTCCTTAACTGGGCATAAAGGATATGACCATGGCACACTAGATAATTTTCCGAAAACTTAGTTTGACACCTTGATTATCATTTAATTAATAATAATCTTTCATTAAACCGGTTTAAGTTTAGTTTAGAACGTACTTATGAAAAGTAACTCGCTAAACCTTGCTCCGATGCCAGCTGTAACAGAACCGTCCAAATTATAAGAGATTAAGTCTAATAGTGACCATTTGCACAGTCAAACCATCGAGCTTAAGCCCATATAATTCCGATAGTCCGTGAAATCTCGAAGGATTTCAAACCACATATCGCACATACAGCCAAGATCGAAATAAGTTTAGCAGCCACCATTCACAATTACATCCAGTTCACAAACCTTCATCAAATACATCGGAGTGCTTAAAATTATTACAAACCAAGTTCTTAAGTAGCGAAAGCTTCATAGTCTAAAAATAACACACACAAATTCAGTTTGATACAGTGCCATAGTACATTTGACCATCTGCAAAGCAACATGGGAATAGAACCCTGAGTACAAGAATGTACTCAGCTAGACTTACCCGTCATAACCAAAAACAAAGACTCTTCAAGGATCATGAAGGTTGTATGATGGGGTAGCTAAGACTTTTTGCATAAAAAGCATTATTTCCCTAAACATAGTCTAGAGACCATTCTTCTTTTAATTAGCTCAAGTTTGGTAATATCATTACCTATTATCTAGGTTTGCACCTATACTATTACAAGCAAGTGTAGTACTATCATAGCATTCATAAATCATTTATCATCCTATCGCAAGTGTTCCATAGTCCTTACTACGAGGACGAAGCTCATGTCAAGTGCTCACTATCCAGGAGCAATGGCAATTCGAATCGATTTCTGACTAGCTGGCGAGTTTATTCCCCACACAAACCACATTCACTGATCAAGTGAGCTACAGATCACCGTGTTGCACTATCCAGGACCAATTCGCGGGTTCGACAGGCACCGCCCGTACCCGAGGACCGTTCCGGCGACTGAGGTATCCAAGGTATACCAAGGTTGCGCCGCGCCCTCGTCGTTCTCCTCAACCATCACCAATAGAGCGCGTACATCGGGCCGATTCCCGGCCCAGATAGTGCTTAGGCTTCACAGTCGGAACGACTTATCCTTCTAACTAAGTGTGGGGCATGCGTTCAACATGACAAGAGGGCCGTCAACGATAGGTCCTTAATCGACACAGGCAGGGGCACTACGGTCAACCCACCATAAGACCCTGCCCGGTCTCAAATTCTTTTCCACACTTAGTTATACTTTCTCGAAGCAATCACCGCTAATCAAGCAGGTATCCACCTATATCTCGCAGGTGACAGGAAATCACCCGACTTCTACCGGACTAAGCAAGCTAAGCATAGACTCCGTGCCTGTCTACATAGGACAAGATAGATAAACAAGTGGGGATATCAAGGAGTATTTATGCATCAACGGTATCAAGCAATTCCTATCACTTAAATGCAACGTAGTAGAGCAAGCATAATATATCACTTATGTTAGCGAGAATAGGGAGACTTAGAATGCTCTGGGGCTTGCCTTTCTCAAACATGCTCGGTCTGTGATCCGGGCACTCCTGCAGCTCTTCTCTGGGCTCCGGTCCTCCTAGAGGTTCCTGCTCCTGGGTCTCCTCTTGCTCCTCGGGCCCACCTCGTTCTCCTGCGAGCCTGTATGATGCATGTGTGCTCATGAGTGGAGTGCGAGATGCCCAGGGTGCAATGCTTATGCAAGTGGGTAACAGATGACTATGACATAGTGCATAGATGATATAGGTGGTCATTTCTACAAGGTAGTCAACATCATCCAATGACATGAAATCACACTAAGCATCTATTACTTTCTCTTCTACAAATTGCCCTCATGTTTAACCAGCAGGCTCACAAGATGCTTCAAAGATACACCAAACCCCTTTTATTTTACTTAATCCAATATATAACAATTCATAATTTATTTATCCCCTTTTTAGCCTACAAAAGTACCATATATTTCTGTTTATCAATAAATTCCACAAAAATTACAGAAGACTACTAATAAATCATAAAGTCTACCATAAGTTTTTCAGAATATTTGGACAATTATTTTGGACTACATAAATTACAAGATTAATCCATATAATTAAGTATAATTATCCTACTGTTATATAAGTGTCAAACAGCAGATTTCCTATTTTTATAATTAACTTGTTAACATAAGAAATACCCACAAAAATTTTTCAGATTAATTGCATGATCCAATTATTTATTAAAAATCATAAACCACTGCCATGCAAGCATTTCAATCACCATAAATTAATACATACAGCAAATAATGTGTAACATATTTTTCCCAGAGTCTAATCATCCATGCAGAGCCAACCAAATAAGTTTCATATTTTTCTGAGCCATATTTTAATTACTATACATTTTCCAATTTTCAGCAAAAACATGGATTAAATATATCTGCACAAGAAAGTTGTTTAAACAAGACATGCAACTATACCAAACTGTAGATCTAGAATTATAGAACACTCCACAATTTATTTCATCATTTTTGGAGCTATACATCTCAAGATATGTATTTTATATTATTTAAACTATTTTCTGGAAAGCATTTAGCTAGGTGCACCCGGTGCAGTGCACCCGCGGTCACTGATGAGCGGACCCGCCTGCCAGCCGGGCCCGCTGGCCAGGGCGCAGAGAGGGGAGGAGGTCCCCGTCGACGGCTTGCCGCCGGTGAGGCCTCCCGGCCGAAACCATCGGTACCAACGCATTCGTCTCCCTCTTGCGACTCGATCCCACCCCACCATTCGCTCTAAAACCTAGCACAGCGAGCTCGCCACCGGCAATGGCGGACCAGCGGCGCTGCCGCAGCGGTGCCGGCCACCACACTCCGGTAGAGCGAGCTAGTGCAGCTCCTCGCGACTCAGGGAGCCACGGCGACCACGATGCGCGTGCTAGCGAGGCAAGGGAGGGTCGATGGAGAGAAAGCCAGGATGCCGACGTCGTGGAGAGCTCTGGCGAGGCCGCGCACTCTCCGGCGAGCCTAAAAGCTCGATCACGTCTCGTGTTGCGAAGCTGCCTGCCGTCTTCCAGGGCCCTTTTCGCCCC
>NW_018396539.1:0-15852 GCF_000003195.3 Sorghum bicolor | reverse complement strand
GATGTCATGTTTAGTGTATGCATGTGTGCAAGATTCCAAGCCTCACCAAGAGAAAGTCATTTGAAAGCAACAAAGAGAATATTGAGGTACTTGAAGCATACACAAAATGTTGGTTTGTGGTATCCCAAAGGTGCAAAGTTTAAACTTGTTGGATATTCCGACTCGGACTATGCGGGATGCAAAGTTGAGAGAAGAAGCACATCGGGCACATGTCAACTATTGGGAAGATCACTTGTCTCATGGTCATCCAAGAAGCAAAATAGTGTTGCACTATCAACCGCCGAAGCGGAGTACATTGCGGCCGGTAGTTGTTGTGCACAAATCCTATGGATGAAGGCAACATTGAAGGACTTTGGAATCAATTTCAAACAAGTGCCTTTGCTATGTGACAATGAAAGTGCCATGAGGCTCACCAACAATCCGGTTCAACACTCAAGAACAAAGCACATAGATGTCCGCCATCACTTCATTAGAGATCACCAACAAAAAGGGGACATTTGCATTGAGAGTATAGGCACCGATGATCAACTTGTCGATATATTCACCAAGCCACTTGATGAGAAGAGATTTTGCAAGCTAAGGAATGAATTGAACATACTTGACTTCTCAAATATGTGTTGATGCACCCCCACTTATATGACATGCCTCTCCTTCGAGCAAAGCAAGGTAAAATTGTTTGACATGTCATTCATCCTATGCTAAGGACTTGCTTAGTGCATCTAGACATTCTTTATATGTCTTAGGATCATTCATGAAAATCAAATGAATTTGATGCTTATATGGTACCACTATTGTTTCTATGCTTAACTTGATCTAGTGGTAGCATATGACATGTTTGTGGGCTTGCAATCCTAGTGTTTGATCTAGAATATGAGCTATAAGTGTTTAACTCAACTTGGTACAAGATAACCCTTATTTGGTGGTGTGAAGAAGCTTGTCCTTGGATCAAACTGAGTTAAATATCTTAGGCAAGTAATCTAGATTGGACCAAATTTGGGAAAATGATCTCACTACACATGGTCTCACACTAACCTATCTAAAATTTGAGCTCACCTTTTGTGGTCTTTGATGACAAAGGGGGAGAAAATTTCCCAAAGATTAACATTTAAGATAGGTGAGTAACATGATAAAAGAAGGGGATCAATTAAAATTTTGAAGCACACAAGTAGGGGGAGCAAGCTCATTAACTTGTATGTTGCATTTGAATGTGCATCACATATGGTTGCTTGCATTTGCATTAGCTTTAGAACCTTTCTCTCCGATGCCTTGCTTGTGTGGTGTATGCTAGTTATAGGTTTGATTGATGAAATGAAGAACTAGCATGCATAGGTAGTGTAACTAGACTTTTAGTTATTTCACAAGTGGTACTAGAACCTTGTTTATAATGTTGATCTCATGGGGTGTTCTAGTTTTGTGAATGTCTAGTTACTAATGGTGCTAAGGATGGTGTATATTGGCAACTCCGATTGGTATCAATCATAGATTATACATCTTTGTGAGATTGGGAGTGATTCCAAGTGCATTTGCTTGAGTGATTGCATCTAGTGGCACTTGGGGATCGTTCTAGCTGCGGTTTTCTTGTTACTCTTGGTGGTTGCCGCCACCTAGACGGCTTGGAGCAGCGGAGGAGCATTGGCACGAGTTGGTGATTGTTCGTGGCCATCTCCCGGTGATTGTGAGAGGTTTGTGCCTACCTCGGCGGAGAGCCAAAGGCAACATTAGTGGATTGCTCGTGTCATTGAGCTACCTTACTTGTGGGTAGGTTCTTGTGGTGTCCTAGTGAGGACGAGGTTCGTGCTACACCTCTTAGCCACCGAACCACCAAGTGTTGGTCGACACAACGGGGACGTAGCGTGCCGGCAAGCATGTGAACCTCTGGAGAAAAATTGTGTGTCTCCATTGTGATTGTTCATTGGATTTCTCTCGGTGTTTGGACTTCATATTATTGATTGGTTCATCCCCTCTTCGCGGCGGTATAAAGTTCTGTTGACACCATTTTTGGGCACGTTTCCATGATCGGTAAAGTGTGGATCGGCAAGATGAGATGGTGGTGCTTGAACTGTAGGGTGAGTTGCCGATGGAGGTGGTTGCTGATGGAAAGATGGTTGAACGTGACTAAGTCCATAGGTGACGATATGTCTGTGCCGATGGCTACGATAAGGGAGTCTGCCGATGATATGGGAGAAGAGTCTGGAAGTTGCCGATCGGTTTGTGGAGGAGTTCCAGTTTGTCACGGGGGGATAGCTTTATGTTTTCCTTAGTTATTTAAATCGTTTTGTATACGGGTTCTGTGTAATTTGGAATTTGAGTTCTAGTCGTGTCTGGTTGTAGCTCTTTGAGTAGGGTATAAATGTAGACCCTAGGGCCTTGTAATGAAAAATCTATCAATCAATCAAACACAAGTTTTTACTCATATTCCAGCATCTACTTTTTCGATGACTTCGTCATACTTTTTCTTTTCTATTACGAGTTCTTAGGAATTCTTCGACTTAAGCTCGGCGTGTTCTCAAGTTCCGCGTGAGTACCTCTTGGCCGTGACATCCGGGAGCATCGCTGTTGTCAGGACCATTCGACTTACCACCTTTGCCGATAGTAAGGTCAAATCGGCTGGCACGCCTTAACGTTTAAATCAGGTATTAGCCCTTTGTGTTTGCAGATCAGCTTTTGCACCAACACATCTTTTGGCACGCCCAGTGGGACAGATTCAAGATCAAGATTAACATGTCGACTTCTGAGTTTGATCAAGAGAACGTCATCCCCGTGACGGAAGCCAATCTCAAGGATGAGCAGAAGCAAGCTATTGCTAAAGCCATGGAGGATTACAAGCAGCAATGCCTAAGGTCCTTCAGCATGAACAGGAGTGGAGAGGTGATCCAGAAGGATGCACTGCCGGCACCTCAGCAGGTTACTTTTGAAGCCAACCCTGGTAAACTTCAAGAGATGGTTGACAGTGCTATCAACCGTGCTCTGATCAACCAAGCTGGTGTACTGTCCAATATGGTTTTCAATGCCGTGGCAAGAACTTTCAAGGAAGGACAGTTGCCACCGGATTATGTGGGCCCCACTTATCACCAGCCGGGGTCGCCAGGGGTTACAGCTCCATCGGCTGCCGCAGCCGCTGTGGGAGCACAGACTGCCGTTCTTCCGAGCACGTTGGGAGTCACCAATGCACAATCTACGCCGATGACAACCAATCCGCCGACTTCAGATGGGCAGGTTAAACTCGCTACAGATCTATTGGCATCGGTAATGTCAGGATTGACTCCTCCTCCTAACTGGTGGGGTTATGGTATGCCTCCAGAGCTAACGCCGGGTACGTCGCAGACGACTGATATGAGAGGCAAGACTCCTTTGACATCGACACCTCCTAATATGCCGATGAATCAAAGTCCCCAGTATACTACAACTACAACTGCAAGACCTTACACTGGGAATTCTCAAGCTCCAATGTTCCAGATGCCCAACGCATCGGCAGACTCAATGCTGACGCAACAGAGGTTTACGACTCAACCAGGGTATGTCAGTTCAATGATCATGCCCAATTACCAGTCATCGGCAGGGCCTATGCCGATGAACGCTAATAATGGATGGTTTGGGCAGCAAGTCTTTCCGCAAATGCCCCAACAGAATCACCAGGCTACAGGGTTCCAGCAAGGACAGATCTATCCCGGGTTCCAGAATCAGGGGATCCCTAACCAGCCAATGAATCTCGGGCAGCAAGTCGGCGGGCAACAAGTTGGCGGGCAGCAGCTTGGTGGTCCACAGATTGGGGGCCGAATGATTAATCCAATGTTTCATGCAGATCGTGCGCCGCACGGGCACGTGGAAGCTTACCAGCAGGTGCCAGATCCGCAACCACCTCATCGGCAAGATGCCGATGCCTATTGGGCCGATAAGATTGCTGACGTAATGAGAGACCAATTCGGGATAAAGCCCAAAGTCAATACTTACTCTTATCGGACACCGTATCCTCCCGCATATGATTTGATCCCGCTTCCACATCGGTACAAGGTACCAGATTTTACTAAGTTTTCTGGGCAGGATGATACATCAACCATGGAGCATGTCAACAGGTTCATCATTCAGTGCGGGGAAGCTAGTAACAGGGATGAGTTAAGGGTTCGTTTATTCTCATCATCATTGTCTGGATCGGTTTTTACCTGGTTTATATCACTACCTCCCAACTCACACTGTGATTACTTGGGCCGATCTGGAGAAACAATTCCACAAATACTTCTTTTCTGGGGTCCATGAGAAGAAGATCACCGATTTGGTCAAATTGAGGCAACGTAATGATGAATCGGTTGAAAGTTTTGTGCAGAGAATACGGGAGGTTAAAAATAAATGCTATAGTCTGGTTCTGGATGATCGGCAGCTAGCCGATTTGGCTTTCTAGGGTTTGTTGCCACACATCAGAGACAAGTATGCCTCCCAGGAGTTTGAAAGCTTGAGTCATTTGGTGCAGAGAATCTCTGATCAAGATATCAAGCCTTTTGAGCCCAAGAGAGCATGGAACAAAAAGGTATCGTTCGTTGATGAAGCAACAAGCTTAGATTCTGATGAGGAACCAGTCATTAGTTTGGAAGAATGGGTAAAGAATAAGAAGCCGATGTCTTGCCCTTTTGGGCAGAAGGAACCAGAGAAGTTTGTGTTTGACACCGCTAAGGCCGATAGGATATTTGACTTTCTACTTCAGGAAGGTCAGATTAAGTTGTCTCCTAATCACGTGATCCCATCGGCTGAAGAGTTGAAAAGGATGAAGTATTGCAAGTGGCACAATGCAACTTCTCACGACACTAATGAGTGCAAGGTTTTCAGACAGCAGCTGCAATCGGCTATAGAGTCTGAGAGAATCAAATTTGACAGTTCCAAGACCCAGAAACCGATGAAGATCGATCAACATCCTTTCCCAACGAACATGTTGGATGCTAAAGGAAAGGCCAAGGTCTTAACATCGGAAGCAGCCGAAAGAAGTGCATCGGTGGATCCTCAGCATCAGGTCACTACTGCCGATGCAAGAGGAAGAGGCTTGGTCCAGGAAGGAACCAGCTCAGGGAGGCCTCCCCGATCTGGCATCGTTATAACCCACAGAAGGCCTCGGGAGAATTGGCAGCAACGTGAAGATCGGTACCGGCGCCAGCAAGAGGATTACCGTTGGGAAGAGGAAAGACGCCGATAGGAATGGAATCGGCATAGGGATCATTGGAATTGTCCGTTCTTCATTCATTGTTGGGAGGAGAATATCAAGCTTCCCACTGTCAGGGATTGCCCTGAGTGCAATGGTTATGATCGGTATGATAGAACCGATCGGCGCTATCACGACGACAATCGGCGATCTAATGGGCCGATTAGAGGGAGAGCATCCGTTCACGATCGGCTGGGGGGCAGGCTCAGCGTGCACGACAGGCTTGGTGATCATGTTCAATATTTTCCCAGGAACCAGGAAGAACTCGAAGAAATGGCTAATGCGCGGGTTCCCGATGAGTTCATATTTTGCAGGGATGCCAATACGCATCGGATGGAGTCGAGGGAAAATCATCGCCCAGCAGCAAGGCAGCAGCAGCTTCCTCCATGGTGTCCAGAGGGGTTGACCAGGACACAGAAAAGGAGGCTGCAGCGCGAAAGGCGAGAAGGGTTAAGCAAGGGCGAGAACTCTGGCCAGTCTGGGGATCAGCAGCAATCAGATCCCAAGGGGGAAGGTCCATCGGCAGGTGTCAACATGGTCTTTATGTTGCTGATGGAGTTCCTTGAGCCATCCAGTGATGATGAGTTAGAATTCTCCGACCAAATAGCTCAATTGGCTCTGGATCCGATGACAGCTATCTTCGAGAAGCCTGCCGATGATGAAAGGCAACATCTCAAGGCTCTGTTTGTCAAAGGAAGGGTTGATGGGCAGCCGATGACCAAGATTCTAATTGATGGTGGGGCTGCTATCAACATCATGCCGTATGCGGTGTATCGGAAGCTTGGGAAAGGGGATCAGGATTTAACCAAGACCGATATGATGCTTAAAGACTTTGAAGGGAATGTGTCTCCGGTCAAGGGGGCAATATGTGTAGAGTTGACCATCGGCAGCAAAACCTTACCGACAACCTTCTTCGTGATCAGTGGAAAGGGTGCTTACAACCTGTTGTTGGGAAGAGATTGGATTCATGCTAATTGTTGTATCCCGTCTACAATGCACCAATGCTTGGTTCAATGGGTAGGTGACAAGTTTGAAATTGTCCCAGGAGATTCTTCTTATGTCATCGCATCGGCAGAGGCGGACACCTATGAAAGGACTAGGTGTATTTCAGGAGAAGTTTGGGAGAAGGATTTTCTCAAGGTTGCCGATTACGAGATTCCACCGATCCAAGCAGTCGGTTCTGATGAAGGTTTTTAATGGATAGGTTCGCCGATGATGGAAAATTAGGCCAAGGATTCACATCGGCCGATGATCTAGTAGAAGTGGATATAGGTAGTGGCGATAAGCCTAGACCCACTTTTATTAGTGCTAAGTTAGATTTTGAGTGTAAGCAACAGTTGACTGATTTGTTAAAGGAATATAGAGATTGCTTTGCATGGGATTATACTGAGATGCCTGGTTTGGACCGATCGATTGTTGAACATCGATTACCTATCAAATCTGGATTTCGGCCGCATCAACAGCCAGCTCGCCGATGTAATCCTAATATTCTTCCTGACATCAAGGCCGAGATAACCAAACTTATTGAAGCCAAGTTTATTCGGCAGTGTCGGTATGCCGAATGGATTTCCAATATTGTTACGGTCTACAAGAAGAACGGGAAGCTTCGGGTCTGCATTGATTTCAGGAATCTCAATAAAGCTACGCCGATGGATGGGTACCCAATGCCAGTTGCCGATCTGCTGGTAGACGCTGCGGCTGGGCATCGGATTATTAGCTTTATGGATGGCAATGCAGGATACAATCAAATATTCATGGCTGAAGAAGATATTCCAAAAACCGCGTTCAGGTGCCCTGGTCATGTTGGATTGTTTGAATGGATAGTCATGACCTTTGGCTTAAAGAATGCTGGTGCTACTTATCAAAGGGCCATGAATTTTATATTCCATGAGTTCATCGGCAAGCTGGTGGAGATTTATATTGATGATGTGGTGGTCAAATCTGGAGACTTTGCGAAGCATCTTGCCGATTTACGAAAGGTGTTGGAATGTACAAGGAAGCATGGTTTGAAAATGAATCCCAATAAATGTGCATTTGGTGTATCGGCAGGCCAATTTCTTGGTTTCATGGTGCACCAGAGGGGAATTGAAATCAGCCGAAGATCTATTGATGCCATCAATAAGATAGTAGCCCCTACCAACAAGACTGAGCTCCAATCCTTGATCGGCAAGGTAAATTTTATCAGAAGGTTTATATCTAACTTTTCTGGTAAAATTCGTGCTTTCAGCCCTCTTCTTAAGTTAAAGGCCGATCAAGAGTTTGTTTGGGGGAAGGAACAACAGTTGGCTCTGGATGAAATCAAGAATTATTTAGTAAATCCTCCAGTTTTAATTCCACCTCAGCAAGGGAAGCCCTTCAGATTGTATTTGTCTACCGATGGGATGGTCATCGGTTCGGCTTTAATTCAAGAGTTTGAAGGGAAGGAGCGTGTAATTTATTATTTAAGCAGGAGGTTGATTGATGCTGAGACCAGGTATTCGGCTATTGAGAAGCTGTGCTTGTGCTTATATTTTTCTTGTATCAAGTTAAGGCACTACTTGTTATCGGCCGAATACACCGTTATTTGCAAAGATAATGTGGTTCGGTACATGCTATCCATGCCGATTATGAGTGGCAGGATCGGTAAGTGGATTTTGGCGCTGTCGGAGTTCGATCTGCGTTATGAATCGGCTAAGGCAGTTAAAGGGCAGATTATGGCCGATTTTGTGACTCAACATTGCGGTACAGTAGAGGCTTTGGAAATTGTGCCTTGGACGCTCTTCTTTGATGGATCCACATGTGACCAGGGGGCAGGAATCGGCATAGTATTAGTTTCCCCTCTGGGAAGGAAGTATGAGTTTTCCTTGCCGATTGTTGCCACGTCAACGAATAATCAGGCTGAGTATCAAGCTTTAATAAGGGGATTAGAGTTGTTGAGAGAAGTTCATGCTGATGCTTGAGGTATTCGGGGATTCTATGTTGGTTATAAATCAATTAGTTGGAAGCTATGAATACCGAAGTGAAGGTCTCATAACTTATTACGAGCGGAGCATGCAATTATTGAAGGAATTCAAGGATTTCTGATTAGAGTATGTTCCTCGATTGCATAATGAAGAGGCCAATCGGTTGGCTCAGCATGCCTCGGGATATCAGCCTATGATTGATGCAATATCGGCAATTGGTGCCGATGATTGGAGAAAAGAAATCGTTGATTATTTGAGAGATCCATCCAAGAAGGTTGAGAGGCGAGTTCGGTCTCAAGCCACCAAATATGTGCTCCTCGGAGATGAATTGTACTACCGAACTATTGATGGAATTCTTCTTCGATGCTTGGGTGATGATGAAGCTAGAAGTTTGATGGGAGAGATCCATGAAGGGGTATGTGGAGCACATCAGTCGGCTTTCAAGATGAAATGGATGATTAGGAGGAATGGATATTATTGGCCGACTATACTTGAAGATTGCTTTAAATATTTCAGAGGGTGTCAAGGGTGTCAAAAGTTTGGTAATATTCAAAGGGCGCCTGCGTCGGCTATGAATCCTATTATAAAGCCTTGGACGTTCCGAGGATGGGCTATTGATTTGATCGGCCAGATTTATCCACCATCTAGCAAAGGGCATAAGTTTATTCTAGTAGCCACCGATTATTTCACTAAATGGGTTGAAGCTATTTCTTTAAAGAAAGTCACATCGGCCAATATGATTGATTTTGTGAAGGAACACATTATTTACCGATTTGGGATTCCTCAGACAATTACTACCGATCAGGGTACTATGTTCACATCAGGAGAATTTGATGAATTCGCAATCGGTATGGGAATTATGGTGTTAAACTCTTCCCCTTATTATGCTCAAGCTAATGGGCAGGCCGAGGCGTCTAACAAAGGAATTATCAAGCTTATCAAACGGAAAGTTGAAGAAAATCCTAGGCGGTGGCACACATTGTTAAATGAAGCTTTATGGTCCTATCGGATGGCTTGTCATGGATCGACCAAGGTTTCACCTTATCAACTGGTGTATGGACATGATGCAGTGTTGCCTTGGGAAATTAAGGCTGGATCTAGGCGATTATCTTTTCAAGATCAGTTGGCTGCCGATGATTATGCTACGTTGATGACAGACGAGTTGGATGATCTAGCAGGGCATCGGCTGAGGGCTTTGATGAGTATAGAAGAGAATAAGAAAAGAGTTGCTAGATGGTATGATAAGAAGGTGAAGGCTAAGGAATTTGCCGATGGAGACTTGGTGTGGAAATTAATCTTACCGATCGGGACTAAAAGTTCAAGGTTTGGGAAGTGGTCTCCCAATTGGGAGGGTCCCTATCGGATAAGTCGATCGGCTCCTGGTATGCCTACATTTTGGAAACTCTCGAAGGAGTCGAATTTCCCAGAGCATTAAACGACAAATATCTAAAGAAGTACTACCCCAGTATATGGGTCGATGCATAAAAGTTCAAATGCCGATAACACTCCTATCGGCTAGATTGAAATGTATCTGAGGCCGGACTTAATGTTGCAAAAGATGCCGATAACAGTCCTATCGGCTAGACTAAATACCAAGAAAGCTAAAAAAACAGAAAGGGGCCGATGTGTTGCCGATGAGGAGCTCACATACTTAGCAGCGCTTGGATGGTCGATATAGCGCGTAGGTGGATCTGGTTGGCTGCTTCTATTTCTTTAACGTCTTCATCGGCAGAGCCTTCTATCGGCTTCAACTTCTTCTTCAACTGAAGCGCTTTGCGACCATGGGCATTTCGCTCCTGCTCGAGGAGCTTGATGGTCTCTGGCAGTTGGCTTTCTTCCTGTTGGGCTTGGGACAGGGCATCCTCCACCTGTTTGAGTTCTGCCAACAAGGCTTCTCGTTTTGCCGATTGGTTGGATATCTTCTGTTTTAGTGCGTCTCCTGAGGACTTCAGGGTGCCGATGTCCTTGTGCTTCTCATCGGTCAAGAGCTTCTCTTTCATCATCTCCTCAGAGAGCCAGGTCTGAGCAGCTCTATCGGCAAGGCGCCGGGCGGCCCTCTGGTATTGCAGCTGACGACTTTCCAGATGTGCGGCATGGAAAAGGACTTCCTCGGCATCAGCAGGAATCTGGCCTCTGAGGGTCTTGAACAGAACCTTGGCCGGGTCAGAGTCATCGACCACTTGAGCCGTATCTTGATGGAGGAGAGCCGACAGTTCTTCCAGCTTGGCCCTGATCTCTGCCGATGCGATCCCGACTGCCCGGGAGGAACTTGCTTCTTCGCCTTCGTCCTCGGAGATATGAATGGCAAAGGAGAATAGGCTGTCAGGAGAATCCTGTTCCTGACAAGGGAAACAAAGTGAGTCATTCTAAGGTCAGAACATCGACAAATAATATTGATGGAGATTGAGTGGCTTACTTGCTTCAAGGCAATCTCTTGCCTTTGACTAGAAGATGCCGATAGAGCCACGGATTGATCGGCCGGAGTTGCCGATGGGACGACGTCAGCTGAAAATTGACAGAAGGGATTATGAGACTTGAAAACAATAAGTTCATCGGCGGTGATGTTATAAAAATGTGTTACCTTGAGGAGGGACGATGCTTGTCTGGATTGAGGAAACTACCGATGATATGATCGAACCTGCCGGATCGGTAGTTTGCTCGCCTACATCGGCTGATGTGTCTTCTGGCTGGGGTGCATCTACTTGGGGTTCTTCTTGGTGGGGTTCGTCTGCTTCCGGTGCTTTTTGCTGTTGAGGGGGAGATGGTACTTGCTGAGTCTCTGCTTCTAGAGGAGAAGGAGAAGATTCCACCGGAATGGGAGATACTGGAGGAGGAGGAGGAGTCGCCACTTTCTGGCGCTTTGTTTGTGCCCTGGTACTCTTGGCACCCTTTCTCTTTTGCTGGCTGGACTGGGGAGCATCGGCACCTTGGCTCTTGGTTCTTGCTGATGCACTAGTTTGCTGTTACAGAAAGGAGAATTTATGAATATCAATATAGCCGATGCAAAAGTAAAATCGGTATGAATAAAGAGGTTTAACAGTTACCTTAAAAGCCTGTGCTAGGGTGGAAGCAGCTACCGATGGTGATGTTTGAGTCCTCCTGGTGTTGACTTTCTTGAGGTGTATGCCTCGGTGCACGATGGCGGCCAGGGTAGGGGCGTTGTTGTCGATTGAGGAGATTGGACCTCATGGAAACAGGTCAATCGGCTTGCCACTCCTGCTAACAGATGGGGGAGTGTCATCGACCTGAAAAGTCCCACAAAGAGTAAGTTACCGATGGACATAAGAATAAAAAAAATTTGAAACAGCAGTTCGAAAAATACTTACAGTGCCATCGGGAACTTGGTACTCGGGGTTGATCAAGCCGCGATATGTGAGAGCCGATTTGCAGAACAGATGTTCCTTCCATTCTGCCCACCATTGCTTGTACGCCTGAGTGATGAAGGCGGCTGGAACCCAGTCTGACAGATTTACATCTGTATCGGCACTTGATGGCAGTTGGGCTACTCGGATCCATTCAAGGAGGCTAGTGATGGCTTCCCTGGGTTTTATTACACCGACATAACAGAGTGCAATCGGTAGCTGGCCGAAAGCTAGTTGACGAGCTAATGCCGATGGGTTGTAAAACTCGTAGGTCTGGATGGAGGTTTTCCCACTACCAAAGAAATTCACTGGTATAATTCTGGGGGTGATCAGTGCCATCTTCACTTCATGGTCCGTGTCAAGGGCATCATTGAATGGATTGAAGACCAGAGGAAGCATACTGTCTGGATCGTCATAAGCTAACCATGCTCGCTCATCTCTTGTCAAACCTTCATACAAGGTCTGGAAAAATCGGCTAACCTGGTCTGCATTACTCCCTGAGCCAGGGAGAACTATGACAACTTCACCAAAATTCAGGGGAGGGCGCGTTGCCGATTCTTCTTCATCCAATACATAGTTCTCGGCTATGTCCCTCGGAAAGCGCTGTGCAAAGAGGTCGAACTCAAGGCGCTTGTGCAGATGGAGATTGAGCCACATGTTGATGAACCACCAGGGACCTCCCAAGTTGTCGATAGACTGACCGAGCAAGAGTTTCCTAGTCACTTGGTGAAGGAGATGGTAGGCTGCACCAAGCAGGTATCGGCCGAGGGGAAATCGGCCACCATTGGCCAGATTTTTAGCTGCCGCTAAGTGGACCGAGGTTGGTCCTGCCGATCGCCCGCAAAACACAAACTTATCTAACCACATGTTCAGGAAGCAGGTCTGCTCTTTTATGTTGACAGGGCCTGTTCATTTATATTTTTGAATATACCCTGACCAGCCGCCGATGGAACGAGTTTCTACCTTGGCACTGGGCTTGGTGTCGAAAAATGGGTGCTATCGGCAGAAGATACGTCTAGGCCGGTAAGCATAGCCACATCGGCAAGAGTAGGGGAAGCAGGGCCGTGGCCAAAGACAAAGGCGTTGAGCGTGTCTGACCAGAAGTATGATGCAGCTATCAGCAGTGACTCATTCCTGTGCATATCGGCGATGGACAACCTAATGCATTGGTCTAGTTTTCTCTCACCCCACTGAACTTCATTTGAGTTGCTGACCCTCAAAAACCAATCCGTCCATCCTACAGTAGGACTGGGCCAAGAACGGAAAGTATCTTTCCACAGATCCAGAGAAAAGTTTTCGGCCCTAAAAGGAATCCTGTTGGTTTCTGTGTTAATAAGATCAGTTGGATCTGGATCCCCTAACGGGCCGAGGCATTGGAGATGAGGTTGATCGGTGGGGATAACAATTTTGTTGGACAGTTCCTAATGGTTTTGAAGGTAAAAAAAGGGGAAAAAGGAAGATGTTCAGTAAAATAGATTACGGATGAACAGGGGTGCGAAAAGGGTGCGAAAGATGGAGTGAAGAACTGACCTCAGGGACGACGAAATTGACGGCCATCTTGTCACGGGGAGGATGATCGAAAGCTTCGGAGTTGGTGGAGAAGGACTTTGGCAGAAATCTTGGGGCTCTTGAACAGCGCCGCTGCTGGGAAAGAAAAGTTGGAGGTATGGAATGATGTGATGGAGAAGGAGTACCCGAGAAGGAACTATTTATAGGACAAAACGGGCAAGGGCAAAATTGACTTATCTCTTTGTCGTATCGTGAAATCCGAGGGTGCTCGGGTGGATATGGTAACTGTTCGCACGGTAATCAAGGGATTGTGCAGGTGATTTGACAGGAAGCGGTCATTATCCAGAGATATTTTACTGTGCGGGATCTCCTGGTCGGTCCATCGGCAGCGCCTGGTAACGGTCATATTGCCGATGAGAGAGTAATGTGGAGATAGCCATTTGGAAGGATAAGATATGGACGTCCATCGGCAAGTCTCTGTAACGGTCATATTGCCGATGTGCGACTAAAGTGGAAATGTCCGTTTGGGGAAGTTGAGGATTTCGAGGAATCTGCGGAAGAATAAGATCGGAGTTGTTTAGATTGAGGCTGCCGGTTACCAGATTAGGAGCATTAATTGCGGAAAAAGGCATCATTACTGCGGAGAATTTCGGAGCATTAATGATTTCATACTCCGAAATTGAGGGGCATGTGTTGACACCGTTTTTGGACACGTGTCCATGATCGGTAAAGTGTGGATCGGCAAGATGAGATGGTGGTGCTTGATTTGCAGGGTGAGTTGCCGATGGAGGTGGTTGTCGATGGAAAGGTGGTTGAACGTGACTAAGTCCATAGGTGACGATATGTCTGTGCCGATGGCTACGACAAGGGAGTCTGCCGATGATATGGGAGAAGAGTCTGGAAGTTGCCGATCGGTTTGTGGAGCAGTTCCAGTTTGTCACGGGGGGATAGCTTTATGTTTTTCTTAGTTATTTAAATCGTTTTGTATACGGGTTCTGTGTAATTTGGAATTCGAGTTCTAGTTGTGTCTGGTTGTAGCTCTTTGAGCAGGGTATAAATGTAGACCCTAGGGCCTTGTAATGAAAAATCTATCAATCAATCAAACACAAGTTTTTACTTATATTCCAGCATCTACTTTTTCGACGACTTCTTCATACTTTTTATTTTCTATTACGAGTTCTTAGGAATTCGTCGACTTAAGCTCGGCGTGTTCTCAAGTGCCGCGTGAGTACCTCTTGGCCGTGACATCCGGGCGCATCGCTGTTGTTAGGACCAAAGTATTCGAGTTACCACCTTTGCCGATAGTAAGGTCAAATCGGCTGGCACGCCTTAACGTTTGAATCGGGTATTAGCCCTTTGTGTTTGCAGATCAGCTTTTGCACCAACAAGTTCAAACCATCTCTTTTACATTCCCGCAAATTAGAGTAGCTTACTTACTTGTATAGAAACTTTAGGTAGCTTTCTAGTTTAAGTAGTGACATAGCTCTTGTGTGCCTAGTGATTATATCAACTAGAATTGTTGGATAGGTGGCTTGCAAACACCCCGTTAGAGCTAGAGCAAAAAGCTTCGCTTTGTTATTTACTAACCTCTTGCTCTAGTGAGTTTGTAGAATTTTTAAATAGGCTATTCACCCCCCCTCTAGCCATATTAGGACCTTTCACCTTCTCCTCGGTCTCCACCGTTGGCGCGAAGCTGGCCGCATCCACGGGCATGTCGGCCGGCGGCGACGGCGTCGCCCTCGGTCAGGGACGCGTCTGGTTCGAGTTCCTCGACGACGAGGACCCGAGCCCTGACCTAGACGACCTCATGCGGCACCTCGCAAGGAAGGACTTCCGGTGTTCGCGAAGTTGCTGGGGCCGCAGGCGGCGTTCAGGGTAGGATGAGTGGGGGGGTGTTAAGTGCAAAATATCCCACCATTGCCTCTAACCATCGGATGATCATCCTACGCTTTTGATGAGAGCTTGCATACGAAGCTGGTTTTCTTAGCATACGCTCCCGGACTAATTAGGCTTAAAAGATTCGTCTCGCAAATTACTCTCTAGCTATATTTTTAGTTTTATAAATAATCTATATTTAGTACTTATTTGTTGTGACGGGCGGTAAAGTTTACCGTGGTAGGTGCACCCGAGGTTGGTTGAGTTGAGGGTTGGGTGGACGAGTGAAGGGCCAAGCGGATATATAAAAAAGGAGAAATAGCAGAGGAGAGAAATAATAAAGAAAAAAAGGACATTTATGGTGTCAAGCGCTTTACCAAATCAGTTTCCATTCCTTCAGTAGAGATGATCGTGAAGCTAAGCGCAAATGAGTTGTTCTACTAGTAAACTGAAGTTGTACCAAAAGAAATCTATGGAGTCGCGACCTTCGTCAACATGTGCCACTTGTCAGCGATTGTTGATAATTAAAAAGATAGTCTGTTCCATGCTCCTGTGCACATGCTGCATGCACAGAGGGGAGTTGTATCTCTAATAAGAAACAAACGTACGTTGACTGCTGACTTTGTGGTAGACTCGCAACGAGAAATGGATCAGGTCTTGTTTACTTCCCAAAAAATTTTGCAAAATTTTTCAGATTTTCCGTCACATCGAATCTTTAGATGTATGCATAAAGTATTAAATATAGACAAAAATAAAAACTAATTGCACAGTTTGGTCGAAATTGACGAAACGAATCTTTTGAGCCTAGTTAGTTCATAATTGGACAATATTTGTCAAATACAAACGAAAGTGCTACAGTGTCGATTTTCCAAAATTTTTTGAAATTAAACAAGGCCTCAGTAGTTAGCTACGGACTTGTTACCTACGTGCCTTGTAATACATTCTTCCTCACAATCTCACGCCCAGCATACTTTGCCTG
>NW_018396538.1:0-15900 GCF_000003195.3 Sorghum bicolor | reverse complement strand
GCACAAGCCACTACTTTTCTTGCATGGAGCACATCTAAGGTCTTGATGGAATAGAAGAATCCTATATGTTGATCTTTATAACACCTTCAGTGATCCACTAATAGAATCTTATCATTCCAAGTCAATCTCTTAGTCACTCTTATGTCAAGATCACATTGGTTCCAGCAAACCTATGATAGCCTCTTGCCATATCTATAAAACTCTAAGTCTCATTCACTTTCCTTTGGTGGTTTCCAACTCTTGCATCTTTAACTTCCTTAAGTTCATCATTAAGGATGACATCTCCTAGACGAGAACTTCCATCGACTAGAACATACTGGTCATGCTCCATTTAGTAATGAAGTCTTTTGAGTCTCCATAGAATCAACAGTAGATGTAGCTTCCACTTCCTAAGTTGTCAAGTGACCAATTTCACTAACTTGAGCTAGGATAGATGATCATGGGATATCTCCAGAGACACTTCTTACTTCATGGTGAATTGAAAGGGCATTCATCTATCATATCAAGGTACTACCCCCCTTAAGATGAGATAGGTCGGGGGATAGTTTGGACTAGCTCTCATATTCCGTCTTAGATGCTACACATCATATCGTCTTTTAAATTCACTGTACCAAGTCTCATGATCCAGAGTGGGTTTCATCACTAAGTTCCAACTATTGGTACCTCTATCATAGTTGAATTGCTTTGCTCTCACATTCCATGTATAACTTCGTAGACTTTGGTGTCACCTGATTCTCATAAGCACCACTTCCAAGCTATGAGTACTGGCAATGACCTATATCTCCATCCATATTAGCACACTTCAATGGAACAATTTCTTGTATCAAAAACCAAATCATCCACTTGAGGTTCTTATCGATGATCCAATATTAACCAATACTTCTCCCTGTAACTCCTTTTATAAGACTACCCCCTCAGAAAAGGTAAACTAGGGGCTTAAATGGGTAGTTTAGTCCATCTTTCAAGTGAGTTTCTTATCATAAGATCTTCTAATACTGAAAAGAACTCATGTGCACTGATTTGTACAAGAAATCTGAAATTCCTCATGATACGAAGACACCAGCGTAGTAAAATAGACATAACCCCTTTTCTGTTAATCCAATAGGGTCTTAGCTTATACCGCTAGAAACCTTATCAAAATCCCTACAACTTTCATATAGAAGGCTTCCTTAGTTTCTGTCTTTAAACCTAGGTAAAACAGCCAAACATGATATCCATCTCAACAAAGTCTCAGCATCGATTCAGCAACTTGCAGAAGTCATATCTCGGGTTACTTAGATCATATGGTGACCATCCTTATATTATTGGAAAGCTTATGAAATCTTCCACTACTTGCGTGTACAACTCTTTCCCAAATTCTCATTTTAGTTGGCTGAAAAAAAAATAGGTACTAACCAAAACTGTCCAGATTTTGAACTGTGCGGAAGCATTAAATTGTAGAGGTCATAACTCAAGTTCTATTGATCCGATAAAGTTGCAGATTACATCGTTGGAAAGATTATCAAATGATCTACAACTTTATTATAGAACCCTTTTCCAAATTCTATAGTTTCATTTGTCCAAAACAGTAGGCAACTGAAACTGGTCCAGATTCCTGACAGCTCAACTGTACCATCTTGTGATTTTCGTAATTCCCAAACCACAACAGCTATGGGGGTGATTCTTGCGGTCAGAGAAGGATCTTGAAGTCTACTTTTACCCAGAATGTTCACATGGTTTTTATGGTCCTCTGAGAATAGGGATTTGAACTGAATAAGATAAGTTGCTCCCAAAAGACAAGGACAGAGAAACAAGAGAAACTAGAACCCAACTATTTATTTCTTTAGTCCTTATACCTTAGGCCTGTAAACTAAATGAAATTGTGGAGAAACCCACAAGATCATTGCACTCATTACAAAAATCCAACTCAAACATAAGCACTAAGACAAACCAACCAATCATTAAAAGTTCACAAAGCACACATATTTGACTAGACTCAACTTTTGCTACTAACGTTTATTACAAAGGGGACTTCCTACTTCTTAAACACGGTGAGACTGCAGCGGCATCCAGGGTAGCATCTCTTGCGTGGAGTTAAGCGAGGTATGTCCTCCACCTCGTTGATCTTAGGTAATCCACCACGACTTCTCCACTCATCAATCTCATCCAGGGCTTCCTCATAGTGTTGCCTTACTTCTGCCAATTCCAGTTGACTGTCTTCCAACTTCTGATGCATGACTTGGATAGTCACAGCCATCTCCTTTAGTTGTTCATTATGCTCCAAGTAGGGGTCAGCCATCACACATTGCAAAGTGCCTGGTGGACAACGAGGTAGATACTTTTGTTTGTCATTCTTCCTCTCTTCGTAGTGCTTTCCATGATATGCCAGAAAAGCTTGACGGGCAACATCAGATATGCTAGCATGCTTACTGAAGCGGTCACTGAGAGACGAATGAATGGATTCCACCACGCGTGAACCAGTAAACTCATTCCACCTTGTGATGTGTGCTTTCGTGCTCCAGTGGCTCTCATACTTGGGATGAGTCCACTTAGTGCACTTATATTCCACATTGGCTTGCTGTTCAGGATAGTGGTCTTGTAGTATATGCACAAGCCGCGGGTGAAAGAAATCTTCACCACTAAAGGATGTGGTAAAGTACTCCTTCCGCCAACAAGTATGTCTTGATGGGACAGGGTGAGCTTCTTCATACTCTGGTTCCGTTAAGCCATAGATACCCCGAGTTAAGCATGGTCTTCCGGAGTTGCTGCAAGCAATCTTTTCGTTACGAACCATCTATGGAATTAGACCAAGAGGGAGTTAGAATAGAAGCAATACTTTTAGAATAGAATTAGATGATAGAAGCATAAGGATTTTAGCAAATAGCAAGGGTGAGATAATAAGCATGAATGTAGTGAAGCAAAGATGACTAACACGACCATTACTATCTAGGCTTGTGTCCTACAGTCAGCATTGCTCTGATACCACTTTGTAGCACCCGGTTTTAAGAACAAAACCAGATACACACCATATGTGAGCCCAGGAAGTCAAATCTCACATATAGCCACAAATAAGGGGTAATATCAATAGTCAATGCTTATATATAACGAACTTAGTATAAAAGATATAACCTTAGATAGCAAACAGCGGAAAGACTCTCCGTTCTTCAAGCGAAAGCTCCAAATCCACAGGGACAACTGACTGGTTGAGCACAAGCCTAAACTCTTCTCCAAACTGCTTCTTGACCACCACGTAAAAGCTCACCGACTAAACTCAGTCATCACATCAACAGCAATCATCCAGAGGCAAACATACAAAGCAAACAAACCTATAATTAGAACAATACAATAACAGTAGAAAATAAAGATAAAAAGTTTGTAAAATGAATCTACGTCGCTCTACGATCACACAGACGTAAAGATCATGAAAATCGGAGCTATAACGAAGAAGTTATGATTTTCCTAAGATTTTCTTTAGAAAAATAATTAATTAAATAGGGTCACAAAGTTAAAAAAGTTACAAACTTGTAAAACAGTTAGACTAACATATAGATCTTGTGATTACGAATCTAACGCAATTTGAATGGATCAAATCGGAGTTAAAACGGAGCTTTTATGAGTAAAATAGGATCAATGGCAAATCTTTAATTTTGAGAAAGCGTATTTTAAATCTGAGCGGACGGGAATACGCTTTCGGAGTTAGAAAACGTATTCTGAAAATCCGCTAAGGACCGCAAGTTGACGCTTTAAAAACCAGGGGGGTTCTTTTGTAAAAGTTACGGTCGAAGGGGTATCATTCAATTTAGGCCATCGGATTTCAAACGGACGGCTGAGATTAGATTGGGGTGGGGGAAAGAAGCTGACAGACCGGAGCTGAGGGCGCCCACGGCGGCGCCATGGCCGGAGTTGGTCGGCGCTCACGGTTTGAGCGTTTTAGGGCGGTAGAACGCGAACCGATCACACTGGGGCGTAGAGGAGCTCAAGGCGAACTCACCTAGGGCAAGACCGAGGTCGGGAAGAGGACGGAGGAAGGCGGACGGCGGCTCCTGCACAGGTTCGGCGAGGTCAAGCAAAGCATAGAGAACATGAAAAGGAGAAAGAACAAGTTTTTCGACTTCGCAAGAGCGAGGATGTTGATGCAAAACTGATCTGCAAACACAAAGGGCTAATACCCGATTCAAACGGTAAGGCGTGCCAGCCGATTTGACCTTACTATCGGCAAAGGTGATAACTCGAATACTTTAGTCCTGACAACAGCGATGCGCCTGGATGTCATGGCCAAGAGGTATTCACACGGAACCTAAGAATACGCCGAGCTTAAGTCGACGAATTCCTAAGAACTCATAGTAAAAAGGAAAATATGACGAAGTCGTCAAAAAAGTAGATGCTGGAATATGAGTAAAAACTTGTGTTTCATTGATTGATAGATTTCTTATTACAAGGCCCTAGGGTCTACATTTATACCCTACTCAAAGAGCTATAATCAGACATGACTAGGACTCGATTACCAAATTAAACAGAATCCGTATACAAAACGAATTTAAATATCTATGAAAAACATAAAATTATCCTCTCGTGACAAGCCAGGACACTACCATAGATCAGTCGGCAACCTTCACGTTCTCCTTTTGAGTCATCGGCAGATTTCTCATCATAGCCATCGGCAAGGACTAACGCTGACCATCGGTACGAACACGCCACCACTTCTGGACTTAGTCACATTTATCTGCCTCTTCATCCGCAATTCTTCTCATCGGCAACTCTCCTGCAGTCTAGTTACCGTTGCCCCACCTGCCGATCTGTACTCCACTGGTCCCCATACACACGTCCAAAAACGGTGTCAACACATGCCCCCCAGTTTCGCAGTATAAAATCCTTAACGCTCTGAAATTCTCTGCATTAATGACGCACTTCCGCAATTAACTCTCCCAATTTGGCAACCGACCGTTAAAGTCGAACAACCCTGGCCCGATTTTTCTGCGGATTCCTCGAACTTCTCAACCTCCCAAACTGGACACCCCCACTTTATTCGCCCATCGGCAATATAACCGTTAGAAGGAGCTGCCGATGGACCGACCAGGAGATCTTGCACAGTGAAATATCTCCAAAATCATGACCGCTTGCTGTCAGATCACCTGCGCAATCCCTTGATTACCGTGCGAACAGTTACCGTATCCACCTGAGCACCCTCAGATTTCACGGATGCGGCAAAGAGATAAGTTAGATTTGCCCCTGCCCGTTTCGTCCTATAAATACTTCCTTCTGAGGTACTCCTTCTCCGTCTTATCATTCTACAGCCCAAAATCCATTTTCTTGGCGGCGGCACCACCCGAAGACTCCAAGAACTTCATCAAAGGCCTTCTTCACCAACCCCAAGTATCCGATCTTCTTCTTCTCAAGAAAATGGAAATCAACTTCATTGTGCCTGAGGTCAGTTCATCACCTCTCTCCTGTACTTTTACTGCACTCCTGTTCATCCGCAGTTCATCTTACTGAATACTCTCCCCCACTTTTTTTTGTTCTTTTTATCCCCAAAACTTCTAGGATTTGTCCAATAGAATTGTTATTCCTACCGATCAACCCCATCTTCAATGCCTTGGTCCACTAGGAAACCTGGATCCCACCGATCTCATAAACGCGGAGACAAACAGAATCCCTTTTAGAGCCGTGAGCTTTTCTCTAGATCTATGGAAGGATGCTTTCCGTTCCTGGCCCAGTCCTACCAAGGGATGGAAGGATTGGTTCCTGAGAGTCAGTAACTCAAATGAGGTCCAATGGGGTGAACGGAAATTAGATCAGTGCATTAGACTGTCTCTTGCTGATATGGAGAGGAATGAGTCGCTACTGATAGCTGCCTCATATTTTTGGTCAGACACACTCAATGCTTTTTTGTTTGGCCATGGTCCTGCTTCTCCCACACTTGCCGATGTGCTCATGCTCACCGGCTTAGATGTATCCACTGCCGATACCACCCATCTATTTGACACCAAACCCAGCGCTAAGGTGGAAACTCGCTCCATCGGCGGTTGGTCAGGGTACATCCAGAAGTACCGAAGAACAGGCCCTGTCAATATAAAGGAACATACCACCTTTCTAAACATGTGGCTAGACAAATTCGTATTCTGTGGCCGATCGGCAGGACCAACTTTGGTTTACTTATCGGGAGCAGAAAGATTAGCCAATGGCGGTCGATTTCCTCTTGGCCGATACTTGCTTGGGTCAGCTTATCACCTCCTCCACCAGGTAGCCCAAAAACTACAACTTGGTCAACCCATCGGCAACTTAGGGGGTCCCTGGTGGTTCATCAATATGTGGCTTAGTCTTCACATGCACAAGCGCCTTGAGTTTGACCTCTTTACACAGCGCTTCCCCAGGGACATAGCCGAGGACTATGAACTGGATGAAGAAGAATCGGCAACTCGTTCCCCTCTGAACTTTGGCGAAGCCGTTATAGTTTTGCCTGGCACAGGTGGTAACGCAGACCAATTTAGCCGATTCTTTCAAACTCTGTATGAGGGTTTAACCAGGGAACAGCGGGCATGGATGCCTTATGAAGACCTGGACACCAGATTCCCTCTGACTTTCCACCCCTTCAATGATGCTCTCAACAAGGACCATGAGGTGATGATGGCAATTATCACTCCCAGAGCTACACCAGTGAATTTCTTCGGCAGTGGGAAAGCTTCAAATTTGACTTATGAGTTCTACAATCCATCGGCACTAGCTCGTCAACTAGCTTTCGGCCAACTGCCGATTGCACTTTGTTACGCCAATGTGATAAAGTCGAGGGAGACTATCACCAGCCATCTGGAATGGATCAGGGTAGCCCAGCTTCCACCAAACGCCGATACAGATGTAGATCTATCGGCTTGGATCCCAGCTCTCTTCATCACTTAGGCATACAAACAGTGGTGGGAAGAATGGAAAGAGCACCTGTTCTGCAGATCGGCTCCTACATACCGTGGCATGATTGACCCTCAATACAAAGTCCCCGATAACACTGTAAGTATTTCTAAACCGATGTTTCAATCCTGTCACTTTTACTTCCATCGGTAAATCACTTTCTGTGTTGTATTACAGGTTGATAACACACCCCCATTGGTCAGCAGGAGTGGTAAGCCGATTGAGCTTCTTCCACCGGGCCTGATCTCCTTGATCGGCAACAATGCTCCCACCCTGGCTGCTATAATGCATCGGGGTGTGCGCCTCAAGAAAGTTACCACTAGGCGGATGAAAACATCTCCATCGGTAGCTGCCACTGCCTTAGAACAAGCCTTCAAGGTAAACTTTTTAATACCGATCTCATTCTTATATCTATTACACTTGTACTTATAAACTTCTCATTGTTGTATCAGCATACCGGTACATCGGTAAAGACCAGAAGTACGACTACCGATGACCCCCAGTCCAGTCAACCGAAGAGAAAGGACCCCAAGAGTACCAGACCACAAGCAAAGCGCCAGAGAACAGTAACACCTCCCCCTCCTCCGAGGTCACTGATTCCGGTGGAATCATCTCTTTCTTCTCCAGAAGCTCAAACACATCGAGTACCATCTCCCCCTCAGCCACAGGAAGAACTCCAGACAGAAGATATTCAGCCAGAGGAACCTCAGCCAGAAGAAACATTGGTTGTCGTACACGAGCAGACTGCCGATCCAACAAGCTCAATCGTAGCGTCGGTGGTCTCCTCGATCCAGACTAGTTCTGCACCCCCTCAAGGTAACATACTTTTCATTTATTGCCGATGAACCTATTTTTCCATTTTGTTAATCACTTTTGTCAATCTTTCAGCTGACATAGTTTCATCGGCAACTCCAGCCGATCAGCCCGTGATTCCATCGGCTTCAACTAGTCAGAGGCAAGAGATAGCTCCGAAGCAAGTAAGTTACCCGATCCATATCTTTATTGTTATCAGTACTTGATCACAAAATGACTTATTCAGTCTCCATTTTCAGGAACAAGATTCCCCCGACAGCCTATTTTCCTTTGCCATCGAGATCTCTGAAGATGAAGGTGAGGAAGCAAGTTCTTCTCATGCAGTCGGAATCTCATCGGCAGAAATCAG
Organism: Sorghum bicolor; assembly: GCF_000003195.3. Taxonomy (NCBI): domain Eukaryota; kingdom Viridiplantae; phylum Streptophyta; class Magnoliopsida; order Poales; family Poaceae; genus Sorghum; species Sorghum bicolor. Next base: position 7,859 of record NW_018396538.1, on the reverse strand, counting down.
AACAAAGCTGGCGGATCTGTCAGCCCTTCTCCATCAAGACACAGCGCAATTGGTCGATGACTCTGATCCAGCCAAAGTTCTGTTCAGGGCTCTCAGAGGTCAAATCCCTGCCGATGCCGAGGAAGTTCTTTTTCAGGTTGCACACTTAGAGAGTCGTCAGCTGCAGTATCAAAAGGCTGCCCAGCGTCTTGCCGAAAGAGCTGCTCACGCTCAGCTCTCTGACGAGATGATGAAAGTGAAGCTCCTTGCTGATGAGAAGCATAAGAGCATCGACATTCTGAAATCCTCAGGAGACGAACTGAAGCAAAAGATCTCTGATCTATCGGCGAGAAGGGAAGCTCTATTGGCTAAACTCAAACAAGTGGAAGAAGCTCTGTCTCAAGCTCAATAGGAAGAAAGCCAACTGCCTGAAGCAATCTAGACTCTCAAACAAGAGCGAAACATCCAGGCCCGCAAAGCACTGCAGATGAAGAAGAAACAGAAGCCAGTGGAAGGTTCTGCCGATGATGACGTGAAGGAGATAGAAAAAGCCAACCAGATCCGTCTGCGCGCCATATCGACGATCCAGGCGCTGCTGAACATGTGAACTCTTCATCGGCGGCGTCCTTTGCTTCTTTCTTCTAATCATTTTGGTCCAGCCGATAGGATTGTTATTGGCACCCTTTTAAACATTAAGCCCGGCCCCAGATACACTTTTAATTCAGCCGATAGGAATGTTATCGGCACTTTACACTCTTATGCATCAAGCCATATGCTGGGGTAATATTTCTTTAAATATTTACCATTCAATGCCCTGAGAAATTCAACTCCTTCGAGAGTTTCTAAGATATAGGCATTGCCAGGAGCAGATCGATTTATCCGAATTTATCCGATAGGGACCTTCCCAATTGGGAGACCACTTCCCAAATTTTAAACTTTTAGTCCCGATCGGTAAGATTAGTTTCCATACTAAATCTCTATCGGCAAACTCTTTAGCCTTTACCTTCTTATCATACCATCTGGCAACTCTTTTCTTATTTTCTTCGATACTTATCAAAGCTCTTAGCCGATGCCCCGCTCCAACTCGTCTGTCATCAAAGTAGCATAATCATCGGCAGCTAATTGATCTTGAAAAGATAATCGCCTAGATCCAGTTTTAATCTCCCAAGGTAGCACTGCATCATGTCCATACACCAACTGATAAGGTGAAACTTTGGTCGACCCATGACAAGCCATCCGATATGACCATAAAGCTTCATTCAACAATGTATGCTGTTGACACTAGCTAACACCACTTAGATACTAGGTTGTCATCCCTAGCATGGCGCCAGAGTGTACAAAGGTATTTATAAATGTAAAGGCTCTCTAGAAAATAATCTATTCTATCCGCAAGCGCACAGATAAAACACCTCATTGTAGCATTTCACCAGGATAAGTATTCCAGGTATCGTTATTTATAATTTTGCTTAGGGATCTGAGGAAGATGGAATTAAATCAAAGGGGGTAAAATCTATCAAGGCATAGACTAGAGATAAACTTGCAAGAACATGATTACTAATGAGAAACTCGTCACACAGTCACTTACTTTAGCAGGGGGTAAACCATAAAGATAATGATAATAAAGTATAAGTTCATGGGATAAAGAGCACAGCGATTAGAAAATAGACTACTCCTCATATATGTAGGTGATGTCGGATTAGCTAGAGAATGGATTCTAAGTTATCTACTAACTACTAAGTCATAATCTACTCTAGTTATCTACAAGATCATATATAGCATAAAAGACTCTTCATTCATGTATAAGGAACATTGATAAAGTAAATCAGAACATCGCATGACTTACTCCACAATACCGGTTCTGCCTGTCCTATCAACGGAGGGTGGACTATATAAGAATCAACGAAGCTGTCACTATCGCGAACTACCACACGACCCGGCCAATAGGATACATTTGCAGATAAATAACATCTAAGCACCACGCTCACATGTGATCTATCACCTAACTCCCTCGCGCCAAGAGCTAAGCGCTTTGCAAACTTATACATAAACTCATTATCAATTAGAACTATATCAAATATAGAACTAGAGCAAACTAAGAACATAATAATTAGAGACATAATGCAATTAGAACAAAGAATTAGAGAAAGATATGAATAATACCAATCTTTATTACCGAAGATCCGAATCCAGAGCGTAGTGCTCTACTTCTCTAATTGCTATCTAATCAAACCTCTAAACTTGAAGGATTAGGGAGTAGCTAATTCTAATTCTCTGTGGGAGAGAGATCTAAACCCTAACTTTGATGGCTACCTCTGAATAATGATTTCTCCTCCTCTCCTCCAGGGGCCAGGGGGTCTGGTTTTATAGTCCCCTCAAGTGAACGTGAGCCATTGGATCAAACCGACATAGATTGTATGGTTTAGATTGATTCTTTAGGTCGGTGGAGGATTGTACCGAAGCAGAGTCCTGATTGGACTCTCCACCTGGGCGGGCGCCCAAGGGGGGTGGGCGGCCGCCCAGCCCCCGAGCCCGAATCGCCTCTCGTTCGTTCCCGTGGCTTCTGGATCCTTCTAGATCAAGGAAAATTGCGCGGCACGTAATTATCTCATTGTAAACATGAAATGTGGGCCTTCTCTCCCTATTTTCTGATAAACCCCTGTAGAAATAGATAAACACCAAAACTCGTGGAATTCTGTCAGATAAAACCCTAATTCTAGATGTTTGTTTCATATTGATCATTTTTCATGTTTATTTGATTATTAATTTTAGTACTTAAGGACCGTCAAAAAACTCCCCCAAGCTTACCCTTTGCTCGTCCCTGAGCAAACAGCTAAACTCAGACGGATCAGGAGTTGCTTCGATGTTTTCTTTCCTGACAGGCACACATGCTTTTACATAAAAATTCTTCCAGATTAGAGTGAAGTGTTATGGAGTTTAGTACCTGCACTTAAATCTTAAGTAATCGAAAGACAAAATAGTTAAGTCAAGCACTATCCCTCCTGTCTATACTTCACCTTTGTTCTAGAGTTTTTCATAAGTTTTCAAAATAAAACTCAGAGTTCCCAGCAATGATTCTCTCAAGTCTCTCTATATGTAGTATTTGTGGATCCTTACCATAATGTCACTTACCTATAGCTAATGGAATGTTTAAGTGGAGCTCATAGGAGTGAAAAACAGCTCATACATATGTTGTCTAATCGAGCCATGGATCCAAAGGAACTCAGCATATAATTAAATCAAGATGTGCATGTGTGATGGAGTAAATGATAGTGATGGTGAAAATGCATAAGTGATAATAATAAAATTTAGTTCTCATTGCTCCTCATATTGCTATCTCTCCTCTTCTTTGATCTTTGCTTTGGGAGAACATGGGCTATCTCTTTTTTTTCAGGTGGATAGTAAATACCCCTAATTCTACTGTCGGACACTTGTCCATTTTTTCCGCTCAAGTGGGCATTTTTGTACCCCTAATTCTACTTCGGACACTTGTCCATTTTTACCTCTCATCTCACTCTTTTTCTTTCTTTTCTGAGGTTCCGGACACTTGCCCCTTTTTATTTCCTCGCATATTTTTGCATAACCCATGCCTCTTCTGCATTGAATCTTTTTAGAGAGAGAGAATAACAATATTCGGGACAGTGAGTGATAATATTTTTAGCAATTTTAATGATTGATGATGAATGCTGTGGTAGATGTGTGCAAGTGAATATCTTAACTTAATCACATGAAAAGCTCCTAAGGGTCAACACAGCTCGATCAAACTCAATGTAAGTGTAGTAAAAGATGTTATAGCAAGTATGGCTGTGGTAGGTAGTTTGTTATGCTAGGAACTCATCATGTGATTTGTAAGTTTTCAAAATAAATCTCTAGAACTTAGTGTAGTAGGAACAAGATAAACAGTAGCTCAACTTTATATCATGCCTTTCTCTTACCTAGACTTTAGTTTTATGCTTCCCAAAGATAGTAATTTCAGTTTTAGTAATTCCTGGAAGAATTCTAATATAAAAGCTAGGTACTTGTAAGTAAGCAAACGGAGCAACTGTTCATCATTTCCATCATGCATATTTTTGGTCTTTGTTTTTTCTAGAGATTAAACTTAGTAGAAAGATAAAGCACACTTATCTACACACTCTTTTTATTTTGTTTTCATGTTTATAAAGTGCAGTAAATTAAAGCAAGAAAATATTTATTTGGTTTTCTAAGCTTTTCCTTTTAAGATAAATAAAAATACTAAGATAGAATAGAATAAATAAGAAGAGTAAATAGAAACTTACTTGATAAATTAGGGAGGAACTCCCCCAAGCTGGATGTTGCCGTCGGTCTTACCCGATGTTCCAGAACCGCATCATGGTTGTGATGTTGTCGTTCATTGTTGTTGTATCTTGTCTTAGCTCTTCTACTGTAGCGGCATGGTCCTGGTTCCATTTTTGTTGTTCTTCCAGGAGTCTTCCATGTTCTGCTTGCGTGTTCTGGATGTCGAGGAGGGTGTTGTCGGTACGAGTGAAGAAAGCACCGGCCTCTTGATAGTAGTCATTTGTGAAGGCGTAGGAGGCGTCGGAGTATCGTCCTGCATCAAATTGGGGTGGAGGTCTGGATCCTGAAGCTCCATATGGATCAGTGGAGTACCTGCCCGTATGAAAAGGCGGGTTTGTCCACTGGTGATCTTGGCTCTCCGGCCATGTCTCCTCAGTTGGCTCTTGTGGTTGTGCATATCGAGCCCATGGGTCTCGAAGGACTCGTGGATTGTAATCGCAATAATGCAGGTGTGCTGCTTCTTCTGGTCCAGGGTCAGCTCCATACCAAGTGCGTTCTCGGTGAGTGGTTATCCTTTCAGATGCCACTCGCTGTGGAGTTCTCTGGTTCACTGGTGTTGTTGCAATCTCAATCAAAAAGTTTTATACAGCGTAGAGGCCAAGGTTCGGGTTAGGTAACCGAATCTTGCCTTTATCATCATATAGCATATACATTATGTTCCCCTCTTTCTTTAACATCCGAGCTTGTCTAAATGTGTCATAGCCATGGTAAATTCTTAATTCTTCTATGAAGTCCAATGATGAGTTTTCTAGTAAGTGAAGATTAGTGGCTAGATGAGTGATAAGTGAAGTACATCCTACTGGTCCCTGAAGACTAGGTATACTAAGCCCATGTGAAACTAATAATGTAACAGGTGAAGTGGGTACTTTACTAATAGCAGCATATAAAAGTTGTAAATCTCCTACTCTTACTTTCCTAATATCGTCACGATAGAAAAGATTGTACCCAAGCCATTTGTGGAACATCCTAAGAGTGGGGTGTTCCATGTCACTGGTTCGGGCTTGACTGTAAAAATTATCTCTAGATATTTCTCTCCAAAACTGGTGTCTCTCAAAATTGGGTAAATCGGAGTCAATGTTCAGGATGCATCTTGAAGAGAAACCAAGATGGTCGCTTAGCTCTCTCCAAGATAACATAATTTCCTGTTTGAACATCAGAAAAACAATTCCCCCCTCATAGTATTGTAAAGTGCAAAGAAATTCGAGGGTGAGAAGACGAGAACCCAGCTCAGTTATATTCCAAAAATTTGTCCAACCCATCATTTGAAAAATTAAGTCAAATTCAGTGTCCATACCTGTTTCTCGTAGTAGGATTGGATCGATAGTAGGGGTGTGAATGAAATCTTTGTTCTTTAGTTGCTGATAGACTTCCTTCTCTCTTCGGGTCTTCAGTCCTAGGTCTCCTATCTTGAGAAGGACCTTAACTTGCTGACCTGATGAAGATGATGGAGCTTGTGTGGGTGTCGGGTCGACGCTCATCTCTGATGGTTGTGAGGAGTGTCGGGTTGAACTCCTTGTACCAATGTTCTTGATAGCCTTCCCTGCATTCTTCACCTTCTTAAACATCCTGCAAACAAAAGTTGGCAAAAACACAACTGGTGGAAAATGTGAGATAAAATGTTAGTGGTCAGCTGTCCGGAGTGTCAGTAGTCTAGGGATTAATTGTTCAAGACAAATTTCTATTTTGGTAGAGCCTCTCTCTAAACAACTTTTACTTCCGCTTAGACAACAGGTTCACTACTTGCTAGTTGATAATCACTTTCTCAAAAGAACTCCAACTTTCTCTTCCACTCTCCTCTTTCTCTACTCTCATCTCTTCACTACAAAAGCTCCTTCTCGGGAAACTGAGTTTTGTGTGGTTTTCTGAAGTGTTTGTGTGAAGAGAAGGAAAGCTGGAGGTGGCCTTTTATAGGCTGAGCAGGGGACAGGGCGGGCGCCCAAGGTAGGTGGGCGGGCGCCCACCCCTGGTGTCCATCCTGGGTGTGCTTCCTCCACTTGCTTCCTTGCTTTGATCTCACGCAAAATAATGTTGTGTTGGTAATGGTTGGACGGTGGAAAGATGTCAGGTGAGTGGAAATATATTGGTGGATGAAATTATGTGATGGGATGTATGTGAGGTGAAGTGTATGACATGTGGGACCCAAAGAGTGTGGGTCATGCTTCTAGAAGATTAACATAAATAAATATAATGCAGGAAAAATCTATGAGAATTAAAACTTAATTAAAATGATAATGGGAAATATTTTTGTGCCTCTACAATAATTAATAAATATGGGTTGTTACACACCACGAATATTATTTATATGGGGCTTTTTTATTATTATAATTATGCTATGAATATATATGACTAATGCAAGATTTAGTTATGCAAGAATTTAAATATGAGAAAATTGATAATGCGGATAAATACCGATTTACCTCCCGGTGAGGGTTTGGGATTTTTAGGTCCCCCAAGCTGGACCTCCAAATCTTTTAATCTTCTGAGTTTCCTTCCTCCGGAGATGGTGTCTCCAGTGGTTCTTCTTGAACTTCCTTCACTGTAGAGTCTCTCTCTGGTCTGGGTTTGAATGTGAAGTGTTCTTCTTGACCGTTTATGTTGAACTTGATTTCTCCTTTTCCGACATCAATGTGGGCATTGGCAGTGCTCAGAAATGGCCTTCCAAGGATGATGGACACTTTTGAGTCAGGACTCATGTCCAGTACTACGAAGTCTACTGGCACCAGGAAATCTCTGATCTTGACTGGAATGTTCTCGGCGATGCCCAGCGGGTGTCGAACCGATTGATCCGCTAGTTGTAGGCACATTGATGTTGGTTCTAAGGTCACATGATCAAGCTTTTTGTAGACTGATGCTAGCATCACACTGACACTTGCTCCGAGATCACAAAGTGCATTGTTGAAGTGTTGGTTTCCGATTGAGCAATCAATAGTGGGGCATCCTGGATCTTCCTTCTTCTTTGGTGGTTTGTTAAGGATGGCCGCACTACATTCTTCTGTCAGCTTGATAACCTCAGTGGTGGGCAGTGGTCTCTTCTTGTTAAGAATATCTCTGATGTACTTTGCATATGTAGGTACCTGTATGGCATCGAGCAGAGGTATGTTGACATATAATTTCTGAATGACCTCTACAAACTTACCAAACTGCTCATCCGACTGCAGTCCTCTGTTTCTTCTGGGAAATGGCAAATAGTTGGTGTCGTAAAAATCTTTCCTCATTTCTCCAGTTCTTGATGGTTGGAGCAGATCTTCTGCTTCAACTGGGCTTTCTTCTTCTATCACTGCTGGTTGCACTGGTGCTGATGTTCTTTGTTTCTCTTTTGGGTATGGTGGATCTCTGGTAGCTTTACCTCCTCTAGTAGTTATATTCTTTACCTGCTCAATGTTAGTAGCAACAGGCAGTGCAGCAGCTATCTTTATTAATTTAAGCTCTACCCTTTTATTAAGAGTGTTTTGCTCATCAAAGGCAGTTAGTAGAAAATCCATTTTATTGTGTATATCTTTTAGAGATGATTCATTTGTATCTAGCCTTTGTTAACTTCATCATTAATTTTGGTTTGTTGAGCAATT